>NC_091933.1:3635000-3935000 GCF_041260155.1 Ptychodera flava | reverse complement strand
CCATGGGCCAAGGCACACTTGGGGTCAATGTCATCACTCTGTGCCAGTCTGTGTATGTCAGTCTGTCTGTATATGTATGTCCATGTTTCATACAATTGTTGACTTGTTTTGATAACTATATGGGAGCAAACAGTGATGTTGTCACTATTTTTTACAAGATTAATGTATTTTGAGAGATCAATTGTAAAAAAATCTGAGTATAATGTAACAGTGGTGTTTTCAATATACCATAACAAACATAAAGCAGCTGTGCACCTTGTATTAAATCTTGTATTAACCAAGCAATTCTCACATAATTGTCTTTGATTTCTTTCACAAGACTACAATGAAAAGGCAATATATGTCTTTCTGAAGTATGAGGTACATTATTGCAAAGTAAATGGTGCTATAGTTACGAGAGAAACATACTGCTTTGGTCAGCTGTAACAATAGTGACAACTGTCAGTCTTCTGTGACTGTAATTAAATTGATTTTGGAGTTCCTGACTTCATGTAGAGGTATTTGCAGGTCACTCATAACTAATCTTTCTCTGTTATAGATCCGTATTGCATGTAAATTACTAGTGGAAGAAGATGCTGGGTAAGTACATCATGATAAAGTCTCATTGCTGAATTTATAATTACTGAATCAGGGTAATACTTACCAGCTCTCACCGGTTTGCCACAGTAAGTATGGGACAATCCACAGTCCCTCTATCCACCGGTCTGGAAACGCCTATTGTAAAAGGTGTCAATCACCTAGACTGCACAGCCGAACCGCGATACGAGGGCAAGTCACGTGATAATGCGTAGCTTGGGTTTGTCCTGCATGCCACAGTCCCCGATTGTGTGTACACTCTTCTCGAATTTTCGCTGTTTTTGGCTCTATTAAGTGTTCTCTGTGTCTATCTACGACACGAAGACAGAAATTATCATATCCTGAAACCGGTGTGTGTTTTTCGTGATCCTTATCCCATCGTAAATGATGATAGTGTGCGATAATTTCTGGGGTTGACCGCTGCGAGTGTGTTGACGTAGCACAAGCAACGGCTGGAATCACACCGGAAAATTTGTCGTCCCTTTCTCTTGCAATGCTAGTAGTCAGTGCCTCCAAATATGATCTAAATATGTTTTCTGTGTAATATTCTGTGAAATCATGTCTGTTAACTGAGAAGAATAGGAACGACAACTGCAGAAATGCACGTAGATTTTATTCGCATATTTTCCCATGCAGCGTCAATATGGCGAACTCTCGATACGTACGCTCGCGCTCAGGCACAGTAAATACCTTTTACAAAATGCTATCATGTCAACACAATAACAAGTTTGGTAATGAACTACTCAGCTGTTGATGTTAATATTCAGCTGATTTTGCCTGTCTTCTTGATTTCGGGCAATAGTCCATGACACTTGCGAACAGTGCGTGGCCATTTTGTTTTTCGATTGTGATCATAATGCAACCATAATGTGTGGTCCCTTTCAAGTTTTATCTAGAGGGGCAACGTTACCCATTTAATGAAAAAATAAATTGTTTAGTGTTTCTAAAGGGAACAAGTTGTAATGTTTTGTGATATTCTGAAAATAACAACCCACAAATGTCATGTTTTTGAACGATCACATTGCGGCTGTCATAGGATCGTGGGGTAGCGACATTGATATAACGGCCAGTTGAAATTGTCAGTGTCCTTTGTTTAAGGTGTGAATCGTGTGTTTGTTCATATCACGGAGTGTCACAAAGAAACCAGCCACGTTTCCAGACCGGTGGATAGAGGGACTGTGGACAATCTAAGATCATTTTGTTTGTAAACCTATTTTGCAGAAAATTTGGGTAACAGGTTTGTGTGAAATGCACTATCATTTAATTGTAGTCACCTGCATATGTTTCTGCATTTTGTTTTACATGGGTGTATTAATTTGTGTTTGTGGCTATAATGGTAAAGGACATTAGTTTGTTGAACTTTGAACTGTCTAATGTTGTAAACTAGTCCTTGGAATACATAATTGACAAAACATTATAGAAATTAGAGTGCAGCATATTTACTAATTTCATTTCATTTCAGCCATGACAGTCCTTTCTTTGACTTCATTGAGAGTTGTCTACGCCATAAGAGTGAGGTAAGTCTGGAATTGTTATTTTTCAATTTCCATGGGGTGTTTTGCACAATTATTATCATCTCTCTCAATTCTTGAAATGAATCCAATCCTCTTCAACTTAGAGTGCATTGACTTTGACTGTGAGTGAGAACTGTCATGTATCTGCATGCTAGCAAGCAATCCCATTCAAGTACACTTAGTCTTTACCCAGTATGTATGTATCTGTGAAATAATAATTACTTGTAAACCAGGACTGGTTGTTCCTTTCCCCATTAGTAACATAGACATTTTATGATTTCCACATGTAAATCAAGTTTGTTTCACAGACAACAATATCATTCTGTTGTAGATGGTGATATATGAAGCAGCCCATGCCATTGTTAACATGCAGAATACAACAGCCAGAGAATTGGCCCCTGCTGTATCTGTTTTACAACTGTTCCTGAGTTCACCAAAACCAACACTGAGATTTGCTGCCACCAAAACCCTCAATAAGGTCTGTCTTTCATTAATTTACACACACTCTTTTTAGTCATTTATCGTGATACACCTCTACCCACCAGTCATACCCTGATTGCGTGGATGAATGTGCTGTTCCACATACTTGGTCATTATTCACCTCAAATCACAATATCCACTGGGATATACACATTGTCCAGCTCTTCTTCCAGTTTTCTACAGTGTTTACCCTTAGTTGCTCATTGCCAGATCAGCACACCTTTTTATCTTAAATCATGAATGCAAAATGAGATTATGAAGCCCCATAAAGCCAGTCTGATTTTTGAATCCCATTGAATGCATCTCCACCTCTCATCTACAGGTTGCCATGTCCCATCCAGCTGCTGTCACTGCCTGCAACCTTGATTTGGAGAACTTGATCACTGATGTCAATAGAAGTATTGCTACACTGGCCATCACCACTCTGCTCAAGGTAAGTAGATCAAGCAGTTTCTTCAATACACTACTCTGCTGTTGCTGGCAGATACTTTTATCACACTGGTTTATATATGTGTAGTTGAAAAGGCCTTAGGGAAGGTGTGACACTGTCTGACCAATATCATGCTGTTTAATCTCTACAGTACTGCAATAATCTCTGATTTAATCTTCAGTTTCACATTTTCTTTTTCACTGAATAACCATATTATGAGGTAATTACAAGTGCATCCTTTGTGGTATTTTTGTAATAACTTTATTCTTATACGTCTTACATTTGTGACTTGGGCATCAAATGAGCCTGGTATCGACTGTTTTAATGCAGGTTCAACAATATTTCTTCTGATTTATAGTGCAAGTATGGAATGCTATCTTGTACGTGCTTCTGGATTACACCATAATGTACAGAGTGCGAAACAATATATATCGTCCAGTGGGTCCCTTGAAATCATTTGACAGTTAACGAGCAGATGCAGCCAGAGAATGCACTGCATTGTTGGGTCTGGTTGGGGATGCCTGGAAACTAAATGCTATGGAATGTGCATTCCGTGTATAGCTTTTTTAGCCCACACAAAATTCTATTATCCTCGATGGTAGATGTATAATAATGCATTCTATTCCCAAACATATTGGTGTCAGAAAGGTCTTATACTACATACAACACTGACAGAACTGATCTCATCTCTGTTATACTATCCCTCAGACTGGCAGTGAAAGTAGTGTGGACCGTTTGATGAAACAAATCTCCAGCTTCATGTCTGAGATCTCAGATGAGTTCAAAGTGGTGGTTGTACAAGCCATCAAGTCACTGTGTATGAAGTATCCAAGAAAACACAATGTCATGATGAATTTCCTGTCATCCATGCTCCGAGATGAGGTGAGGCTACCTGCAGGTCTTATCTGCTTTGCCATCAATGTATTTGATAGTGAATAATAATTTAGCCAAAGAAATGACTATTTCCATCATGTGTGTTGTGTCTACTCTGCAAGATGTATAATCAACACAACACAGGGTTATATTACTCCCAAGCATGTCTTGGTGATGAAACTTCTATTATTGTGAATCACTCACTTATAGTGAGGAATGATTCTATCTGTCTCATTTGCAAAATGAAGTATTTGAACTTGAAGACAAAATCAAGCATTATTGTTTTCCATCTTTGCTTTGTCTGTCTACCCTGGTTATTAGCATTATTCCTTCTGACTGTTTCAGGGTGGTTTTGACTACAAGAAAGCCATCGTTGACACTGTGATATCCATTGTTGAAGAGAACAATGAGGCCAAGGAGGCTGGTTTGGCCCATCTCTGTGAGTTCATTGAGGACTGTGAGCACACATCACTGGCAGTGCGCATCTTACATCTACTAGGACGTGAAGGCCCACGTACACAACAACCATCCAAATACATCAGATTTATCTACAACAGGGTAATCCTGGAAAATGCATCAGTCAGAGCCGGTATGCAAAATTGTGTTCAGACTTTACTTGTATCAAAATGCTCTGTTTTTGGAGCCTGTCAAACTTGGCGATGTTCACAGATATAATAATGTGATTTTGAAATCTTGATGCACAGATTATGCAGTCCCCGCATTTACATATTCCCTGTAAACGAGTACAGAGAATATTGCCACTGTACAACTAAAGTGATAGACTGGCCAAGTGACTGCTATTATTGTATGGTTGTGTATATTTTCATATAGCTGTATGTATGTGCAGTGTAGCTCACACAGAGACAGCTAACTTTTGTGCCTTCTTTCAGCCGCTGTGAGTTCACTTGCCAAGTTTGGAGCCAACTGTGAAGACCTGCTGCCCAGTGTCCTAGTGCTCCTTGAAAGGTACTAATAATATTTGTACAAATGTAGTAGATAAAAATGTAAAGCACTGTGCCTTAATATCTTTGCAATATTTGCTGTTTTACTTGGAATAACTACGGTGGCCCAAAACTACCTGTTCTCCGCATTCAAAGTCTGCGTCGCATTCAATTGTTTTTCTCTCACATATGTCTCCGCATTCAAAGTCTGCGTCGCATTCAATTGTTTTTCTCTCACATATGTCTCCGCATTCAAAGTCTGCGTCGCAATCAAATGTTTTTCTCTCACATAAGCTTATGTCTCCGCATTCAAAGTCTGCGTCGCAATCAAATGTTTTTCTCTCACATATGTCTCCGCATTCAAAGTCTGCGTCGCATTCAATTGTTTTTCTCTCACATATGTCTCCGCATTCAAAGTCTGCGTCGCAATCAAATGTTTTTCTCTCACATAAGCTTATGTCTCCGCATTCAAAGTCTGCGTCGCAATCAAATGTTTTTCTCTCACATATGTCTCCGCATTCAAAGTCTGCGTCGCAATCAAATGTTTTTCTCTCACATATGTCTCCGCATTCAAAGTCTGCGTCGCAATCAAATGTTTTTCTCTCACATATGTCTCCGCATTCCAAGTCTGCGTCGCATTCAATTGTTTTTCTCTCACATATGTCTCCGAGGTATGCCTCAGTGTACGTTATTCCGCGAAGCATAATTTCTATCGAACAGCGCTCTCAGACGGTCGCTATTGACAACGACGAACATTGTATCAAGTTATTTTCAATAGATTATCGATCGAAAATTTGCTTGGACGCCGCTTGTGCCGCGCCGGGCGCTCGTGTGTTGAGGTCACGTCATAAACATCTACAATAACCCATATATTGACTTATACACTTAAATATCAACATTGAAGGTATCCGTTGGTTTCCTGTACTGAAATTAAATCGACGACAATTTTTTTAGTTTTGGTGATACTTTTACGTACGTTTCGGCACATTTTGGCGCACCTCGGTGTAGTTTGGCGCCATCGTGCGGACTACACGCGAGTGAGCGAGACAACAATGTATCAATTTCGGACAAAAGGATATCGATCGATAACGTTCACTGCACGATTACAGTGGAGACTCTACGCCCGTTCGCCTCTGTTCTGTGTTATTCTTGCAGTTTACTGGGATTTTCATAGTTAATATTCGCCAAAATTTGGTATAAATTACAACAACCTCACTGGTATTTGGTCTGTATAATTTAAGAGACGCTAACCGATTAAAATGGGTCAATATTAGACCCTGATTCTGCATATGCAAACGCTGTAAGATCGCCATTTTATTGAGGGCAAGAGCAAAAGTTCAGCGATCGGAAAAATAAAATGCAACTAAAACAAGTTTCGTCGAGAAATTCAAAAAACTAAAACGACAGCAATTTTGTATATATATCAAGGAAACACCGTGCCACTTTTCACTATAATTGGTTCAGAATTGAGAAATTTGAACGAGCGATAGTTGTACGGTCTGTTCAGTACATTAAACGCAATTGTTTTCTATGGGAAATCGAGCAGAGTAGACACATCGTAAAATGAAAAATACATCTGAAAAAAAACCGTTGGTTTAACTTTTTCATTTCGCTGTTATTTTTTATAATATTTGGTATGACACATATCATGAAGGGTAACTAAAACTCTGTGGTTTTATTTTTTTTAGTTTCCCTCTTTTTTTATGAAATGACGAGTTGAAGATCGTTTTGCTGTTGACTGTGTTTTTACTTGATTTTGCATATGTCTCTTATCGCTTACGTATTTTTGGAATTCCCTAACTTGTGAAATTCTTCCCAAAATATTATAATTGTAAGGGCAGCATATACGGGAAATAGGACCTGTTGCTCTTTCATTAGCTACTATAGACTATAGTCTATAGAAGCTATTGGGATGGGTATCCGTCCGGCGTCCGTCGTCAGTCTGTATGTATGTATGTATGTATGTATGTATGTATGTATGTATGTCCGTTTGTGAGGCGTCCGTCCACTCAAATATCTTGAGAACCGCAGTACTTACTGATTTGATATTTGTTGTGTAGATGAAAAATACGATTTTGAGAAACTATTTTTTTTAATTTTTTGATATTGTTGAAAATAGGCAAATTAATGCCAAAAAAGGTGTTTTTGGTAAAAAATCTTCTTCTTCATAACCGCTGGTCAGACAGCTTTGTTATTTGGTATACAGGTCCCTAGGGGTAACCCAACTTAGACTTGTTCAAATTGTGATGAAATATGCAAATGTGTATTTTTAAGGAATTTTTTTGTCATTTTTGGTCAAAATTTGACTTACATTGTATGTAATTCTTGTACTGTATAAACCCTATCAATTCACCCAGAAAAAAAATAATTAATATGATTTTAAATAATTGAATTAATTAGGAAATCATCAAAGCCAGAATAATTTTAGTGTAGAATTATCAGAAAGTTCAACTTTTTTTGACAGTTCATAGTGAAATGCTTACCATCTTGGAGGATTAAAACATGTAAAGGCAACTTTCCTGAATCCCAACTTTGACATATTCTGAACCGTCATTTATTGTGCTTTATGTTATCTAAAAGAAATTGCTCAAAATAGTCAATAGAGATAGAGATAGAGATAGAGAAAGTTCTAATTTCCATTTATGGTTGACTTGGTAAGGATAAAATAAAATTACTTTTTGAGGAAAAAAATAGAGTGGTCAATTAAAAGAGTGGTCAAAGTGATAGGGTTTTTATGGTAAAGCTGGGCTGTATAAAGAGTCCTCATGTGCTATTTATAGCAATTATGCAATCTGTGTAAACAGTACAATGAAAGTGTAACATGATTCCTTATAATGCTTTTGATGACCTTGAACTTCTTAAGTTTCAAACCTTTGTCTCTTCAGTGTGCTTTCTCTGAGTATGTACAGTCTCAACTTATTAAACAGAACTCACAATGTTAATCAAAGATATCCACCTTCTTCATCAATACATGTGTCACAAAAGGTTATTCTCTACATAACTCAACAGAGCTCTGTCAACTGTTGAGTTGCTTGTTCTTTCAAAACCGCTGGTCAGACAGCTTTAATATTTAGTTTACTTGTCCGTAGGATGACCTTAGTGAGATAATTTCATACAGTCAGGAAATACTTAATTTTGTATCCATGTCTATAGTAGCTTCAGGGACTTTGGCCCTATGTTTAATATTTAGATGTGCAGCAAGGAAATACGGCGAAATTTTCAACATGACGCGGGAGGTGAAATTGACTCTCCGAACGCGCACTCCACGTATGCGTCCCGAATTTTTGCCACACATACGTGGAGTGCGCGTTCGGAGAGTCAATTTCACCTCCCGCGTCAAGTTGAAAATTTCGCCGTATTTCCTTGCTGCACATCTAAATATTAATGAAAGAGCAACAGGTCCTATTTCCCGTATATGCTGCCTTACAATTATAATATTTTGGGAAGAATTTCACAAGGGAATTCCAAAAATACGTAAGCGATAGAGACATATGCAAAATCAAGTAAAAACACAGTCAACAGCAAAACGATCTTCAACTCGTCATGTCATAAAAAAAGAGGGAAACTAAAAAAAATAAAACCGTAGAGTTTTAGTTACCCTTCATGATATGTGTCATACCAAATATTATAAAAAATAACAGCGAAATGAAAAAGTTAAACCAACGGTTTTTTTCAGATGTATTTTTCATTTTACGATGTGTCTACTCTGCTCGATTTCCCATAGAAAACAATTGCGTTTAATGTACTGAACAGACCGTACAACTATCGCTCGTTCAAATTTCTCAATTCTGAACCAATTATAGTGAAAAGTGGCACGGTGTTTCCTTGATATATATACAAAATTGCTGTCGTTTTAGTTTTTTTGAATTTCTCGACGAAACTTGTTTTAGTTGCATTTTATTTTTCCGATCGCTGAATTTTTGCTCTTGCCCTCAATAAAATGGCGATCTTACAGCGTTTGCATATGCAGAATCAGGGTCTAATATTGACCCATTTTAATCGGTTAGCGTCTCTTAAATTATACAGACCAAATACCAGTGAGGTTGTTGTAATTTATACCAAATTTTGGCGAATATTAACGATGAAAATCCCAGTAAACTGCAAGAATAACACAGAACAGAGGCGAACGGGCGTAGAGTCTCCACTGTAATCGTGCAGTGAACGTTATCGATCGATATCCTTTTGTCCGAAATTGACACATTGTTGTCTCGCTCACTCGCGTGTAGTCCCCCGTTCACAATGGCGCCAAACTACGCCGAGGTGCGCCAAAATGTGCCGAAACGTACGTAAAAGTATCACCAAAACTAAAAAAATTGTCGTCGATTTAATTTCAGTACAGGAAACCAACGGATACCTTCAATGTTGATATTTAAGTGTATAAGTCAATATATGGGTTATTGTGGAAATGTTTATGACGTGACCTCAACACACGAGCGCCCGGCACAAGCGGCGTCCAAACAAATTTTCGATCGATAATCTATTGAAAATAACTTGATACAATGTTCGTCGTTGTCAATAGCGACCGTCTGAGAGCGCTGTTCGATAGAAATTATGCTTCGCGGAATAACGTACACTGAGGCATACCTCGGAGACATATGTAAGAGAAAAACAATTGAATGCGACGCAGACTTGGAATGCGGAGACATGTGAGAGAAAAACATTTGATTGCGACGCAGACTTTGAATGCGGAGACATATGTGAGAGAAAAACATTTGATTGCGACGCAGACTTTGAATGCGGAGACATATGTGAGAGAAAAACATTTGATTGCGACGCAGACTTTGAATGCGGAGACATGTGAGAGAAAAACATTTGATTGCGACGCAGACTTTGAATGCGGAGACATATGTGAGAGAAAAACATTTGATTGCGACGCAGACTTTGAATGCGGAGACATATGTGAGAGAAAAACATTTGATTGCGACGCAGACTTTGAATGCGGAGACATAAGCTTATGTGAGAGAAAAACATTTGATTGCGACGCAGACTTTGAATGCGGAGACATATGTGAGAGAAAAACATTTGATTGCGACGCAGACTTTGAATGCGGAGACATAAGTGAGAGAAAAACATTTGATTGCGACGCAGACTTTGAATGCGGAGACATATGTGAGAGAAAAACATTTGATTGCGACGCAGACTTTGAATGCGGAGACATAAGTGAGAGAAAAACATTTGATTGCGACGCAGACTTTGAATGCAGAGACATAAGCTTATGTGAGAGAAAAACAATTGAATGCGACGCAGACTTTGAATGCGGAGACATATGTGAGAGAAAAACAATTGAATGCGACGCAGACTTTGAATGCGGAGACATATGTGAGAGAAAAACAATTGAATGCGACGCAGACTTTGAATGCGGAGAACAGGTAGTTTTGGGCCACCGTAAATAACATTCCATGCCAAGTCTTGTAATTGATTATTGATACAGTAAAGCCATCTTTATACTGGCAAACAGGTTTGTCTGCAATAGTTAGCTTTGTGGTACAATACTTAGTAAGTGGTGGAGTGCAAACAGAACTTATGTTGTACATTCTTCCTTGTCAATATCACCATGTGAATCAGAGAAATGGATTATCAATTTTCACATCAAAGCTAATCTGTAGTTTTATCATCTCACAGATGTCTACTTGACGGCGATGATGAAGTGAGAGACAGAGCCACTCTGTACCTGCATGTCCTGAAAGAACACCAGAAGGCATTGAATTCTGTCTACATCCTCAACTGTAAGTATCTCCCTGGATAATCTGGATAAGTTGTCTGACAGACTGGAGATTTAGAGTTTGTTCACTAGAGATTCTAGTGGGAGTTGTACAACCAACTTGCAGTGTACCTGTATTTTGATTCATAAGATGTTATATTTTAATCACCCTGCCACTTACACCCCCACCACAAAATATGGGTACAATCCTATCATTTACAGTGGTCAAGTGGGAGGGTTTCATAAGGAGATGCGATAATTGGTGAGATCCGTTCATGATATTTTGTTACAACCATACTCATGGCAGAGCAGAAATTCATTGAGGAGAAAGCTGATGAAAGGATTAATCACATTCAGGACAGAAATATACTTCAACCTAGAAATGTTTTAGATTATCACAGTATTTGTTCATGCTGTTCCAGCTCTGAATGTATCCATTGTTGGATTGGAGAGAGCGCTGCATCACTACACTACAGAGCCTTCGGAGGTACCATTTGATATGAAGAGTGTACCACTTGAAACTCAACCAATTACAGATCAAAAACAAGTTATAGGTAAGGTTTATTCACTCTGGACTCCTTGACACTCCAAGTGGAATGCAGGTTTCAAAATAGACCTCTGATACAATTAAAGAATGAATATGTAGCTCTACATCTAATTGAGCCTAGAAGCTTAAGTTAATTCCTGTTTGTGAATTAGAACTTAGAGCCACAGATTGAAATTTCTGTTGTTTCTGCAACTACCTTTGTCATTGAAATTCACTTGAACAGTACAGTGCAGTACACCTGAATTTCCAAGTCCTGTTCATTGATGATGCTTTGCTGAAGACCACACTGCCTGTCTTCAGTGCAAGAAAGTTGAAACACTAGAGTTTTGATGTCATAGTGATATATGGCATTATTGTTTGTTTGTTTTTACAGGAGATGTAGGCATAGGCAAAGGCCCTGATAAGATGGCTGCGTCCAGGCAAGATATCTTTGCAGGTAAGACAACGGTATTTTAAAAATAACCATACTTTGAGAAATCTTGTGCCAAAAATATTTTTATTGCAAAAGCCGATATTTTAATGTGCTAATTGAGCAATAGTACCTATTGCAAGGTTTCTCTGTTCATTGACCAAATTCCACTCACAAGCCAAACACCCTTATAATGAGGAGGTTAAGCCAAGCAAACTGGACGTCATCATTGTCTTGCTCCAAAGACTTGATGTGTATTCTTCATTTTGTGTTCCATGTAGATACTGATCACGTTTACAAGCATGTGGCTTTGTTCACTAAAAGGTGTCATAAGCCAAGTTGTGTAGTAAAGTTATGTGACACTGTTTTTGCTCCAGAAGTTGCTACACCACAACTGTGTTAACCATTATAGTGATGTTTTGTGTGTGGTAGACAGGAAATAGCATCAGTAAATATGTCAGCAATTTTTGATATTTTGATATGAAATTTCATGTGTGTCAATGGATTTTACATTTGAATGGTGTTATCATTTGGTATTTCAGAACAACTTGGAGCCATACCAGAGTTTGCAGCCCTTGGTCCACTATTCAAATCATCTGTCACACCAGCCGAGTTGACAGAATCTGAAACGGAGTACATGATAAACTGTATCAAACACACTTTTGCTGAACATATAGTATTTCAGGTATGTCGTCATTGTTCAGTGTTTAAAAGAATGGGACTTGGGCTCCCATTGACCAATCAAAGCACTGTGAGTTTATGAGTTAACCTGTTCACCCCCAATTCCCTGTAAACAGGTCTAACATCACCATTCATAACAATGGGGTTGGGCAAAACCATGGTTATGAAAGGGTTAAAGTTACAAGGAGCCAGTGTTGAAACATGGCTATTCAGGACCTCTTTGCCTTTACCACTCTGTAGACAAATCCAGTTGTTTCCAGTTGGATGCTGCAAACTGTACAAAGGTTGAAATGGATTGAAAGGGTAGATTGTGGGAAGGTGCTCTGCTTTATGACTTTAGATGGAGAGTTTAGACTGCCCCGAACTTGTAATGTTAAGGTAAAGGGCGACGAATTCGGACGCGCACGCGCTTTAGAACGTTTCTAAGCAGATTTAAGTCCAGCCTGCCGCAAATGGGTTATTTTGTAGCATGTATTTAACATCACCTGTCATTGTTGAAATTGCGCTTTTAACTAATTTTTTGACCCAGTCTCTTAGAAATACATGTGACCTATAACCTTGTCATATTTTGACCCCCTAGGAAGCTGGTTTTATTCAATATGAGCGAAAAATTAACATTTCTCTCCCATTTACATGGCGCATATTACCCATTCACCTGGAGATATTGTAAAAAGTAGCGTGGTGACACCCTTTTATTAAAAGTGTAAACTAAATGGTATTATGTCAGGATTTTATTCACCAAAATTGGTCAAAATGACACCATTCAAAGCGACAGGAAGAAAGTTCGAAAATTATGTAGTGATATAATTTCGATATCGTCATTTTGTAATCGATACTTATGTTAAAATTTCTTTACAAACATCATGAAAACTATACATTCGATAGATATGGATCTTAAGTCTTGGTATTTATTAAAATGAACTCATTTGCTAAGCGTTTTATAATTGCTTTCTTTAGTTTAAGTGAATTATATCATTTTAATTTATTTCTGACGACGCCATTTTAACGTCCGTTTCCATGGAAACGAGCGTGGTGACCCCCATTTTTTATTTCATTTTTGCACTTGCACAACTTCCAAGAATATTTGTGCAAAGTTTCAAGAAAATGACACCACAACCTAATTTTGACGTAATTCGTAGTACTTCACCTTAACCCAACTTATTCCTTGAACAGATTTATATCATGGCGCCCTCTGTAGACAGGATGCTGTGTGGAAGAGCACGTACTTGATGTACAGCCAAAGTTCATCATATCAAACTGTTGTTTTCACTACTATGACTGGACCATATGTACAGAAATGGAGTTCTGTGGTGAAACTATCAGTGATGTTCTACACTGTGCTTTGAAATGGATATTTACTATAAGAAAGTGCACTTAAGACCTCTTTTTTTTCCAAGATCATTCTTTGAGCCAAAGAAATCAATACTTACCATAAATCAACCAGTAACAATGTGAGCATTTTTGCATATGAATTTGAAACTTCATTACTTAAACCTTTATCTGGTATACTAGACAATATTTTCTTCTTCTGTTTTCAGTTTGATTGTACAAACACATTAAATGACCAACAGCTGGAAAATGTTACAATACACATGGATACATCAGATGATTTTGAAGTACTTTGCTACGTACCAGCACCAGTTTTAAAATACAACACACCAGGGACTACCTATACATGTGTTAAACTACCAGAAGATCCAATTTCAGGTTTGTCTTGTTGTCAAAATTCTAGTTTTCTTGACAGTCTCCAGGAACTCAACTTGATGCCCTTTTTTCCTAGTAGTACATTGTATTGCCCTCAGTTCTTTAGACAAGATTTTTTGCAAAGGATTCAAGATTTCATTAAATTTGTTACACCAAAGTGATATATGCACTGTATCTTCTTATTTAGTGGTTTCCTGATCAGTCCCAGGGTAAATGCATTTGCCAGCAGTCTAGTTTGCTTGTCCTGCATTTTATTTTGTTAGTGCTGCAGTTTATTTTGCTTGTCCTGTAATCTAGTTTACTAGTCCTGCATGTTAGTTTGCTTGTCCTGTAGTCTTGTTTATTAGTCCTGCAGTCTAGTGCACTAGTCCTACAGGCTAGTTTGCTTGTCCTGCAGTCTAGTTTACTAGCCCTGTGGTCTAGTTTGAAAGTTCACAGTCTAGTTTGCCCTAGCACACTAGTCTTCCACACATTAAAGTTTTATTGTAATACAAGTGCTAGTATTCATTGGTCAATCAGATCAGTGGAATGGTAACGTCACTAGTCGGAGTAAAAAAGTTAGTGGTCCTGAAAGACTACTTGATTTGCTACTACTACTTTTATATTCAATATATAGAACAAAAGTCATCCTAACAAATTAAATGCACCTTGTGTTGAAATAAATGTTGTAGTTCATATGTTGGATGATGTAGGACTTTTTTGACAACAAGCATATTTGTTTGTGTCTTTTGCAGTGACAGCATCATTCAGTAACACAATGAAGTTTATTGTAAAAGATTGTGATCCAAACACAGGGGAACCTGATGATGAAGGTTATGAAGATGAATATGTTGTGAGTATCTGATAGAAAAGAGAAGTCAATTATTGTATACACAGTGGTTGCATAGCAAAGATGTTGATGTCAATTGTTTTCTACCAATGAGTCTTTTTAACTTTCTTCTTCATCAAAAGCTTCATAAAACTTAAGACGTTTCTGAGCCCTCTACAGTTTGTTTCAACTGTTGTTGTAAAATTATCAAGATTTCATTCGATATTCAACAGTGCTATTCTTGCCTTCCAGTTTTTCAGCTTGAGCTATCTTCATAACCTTTGTCTACTTTTTTTGTTTGAATTCAGTTGGAAGACATAGAGGTCACGGTTGCTGACCACATACAGCGAGTCATGAAACCAAATTTTGGTGCATCATGGGAAGAGGTCGGTGAAGAAAACCAAATTGAAGAAACATACGCTCTCTCAGCTAAAAGTTTAGAAGGTATGAAGTTCAAGTGTTGTAGACTATGCTGTAAGAAATTGTATTTCTATTATATTCACATTAGGAACAGAGAAACTCACTATCAGTCTGGTCAGTGTAGCATTTGATATTTATAAAAGTCATATTGTGTGTATCTTGTGTGATGGAAGGATCAGACTCCTGGCTGTGTGACAAATCTGCCACAACAACATCCATCTTACCTCAAGGGTGACACTCTATGGAGTCGACTAAAGATAATGGATGAAACAAATCTTGTGTGAAAGTCATTGATATAGAATTGACTCCTTGAAAATCTACTCAATTTTTTACCTCCTGACTTTTAAAATGCAGTAATGTTTCTACTGTGTTATTCTCATAAATTTACAATAAGATTTATCTTTCCTTGTCACCGACAGAGGCCGTCAAAAATATTGTTACTTTCCTTGGTATGCAGCCTTGCGAGAGGTCAGACAAGGTCGCTGAAGGTCGAAGTTCACATACCCTGTATTTAGCTGGTGTTTATCGCGGTGGTCATGAGTCGTTAGTACGTGCCAGGTTGGCGATGATGGAGGGCAGTGTCACAATGCAAATTACTGTACGAAGTGAAGATCATAGTGCAAGTGAAGTTATTGCTGCTGCCGTCGGTTAAAACCAACTTTTTTTTTGATTTTCCACACACATTGATCAAATTTTTATTTTTCTTAGTAATTTTGTTTTCTGCAATAATTTTCTTCACTGAAGAAGTTATTATGGTTCCCATAGAATTCTATTGTGTTGTTATATCATTCATTGGCAAGGGCATTTCACATCCAGAAATTTTGGAATGGTAATCATTGTACTACTAGAGTGCCACCAACTTGAATTCCCTCACCTTAATGTTGCAAAGGAAGATCCCATTGAAGGAAATGGCAATAAGGTGTGAAAATGCTATAGAATGGCCATCTAGAAGAGATTACAAAATATGGGAAGAAATGTAGCTGCTTTGTGTCTTTTATAATCTTGACATGCACTTTTTATGATCTAAACATGTGCTGTTTAATGTCAATAAAGCTACGTCTCATATCCAAATTTAAAGACTTTGGCAATCTGTAATATCCTTGCTCTTATTTTGGCTGTTGATGACATTTTTACTCTATCTACATTTTCAGTCCGAATGAATAGAATTTTATGGGAATCTAGTCAACTTAGGAAAAGTTTCAATCAAAGAATATAGAGTGGCATCGTAGCTGTGCATTGTTGGTTCTCATTTACCAGTATATACTCTACATGTTGCGATACAAGTGTGAAGGATTTTCAAACTAGTAACATCAAAACTCAAATACCTTCTCTGTTCATTTGCTTCTAGGCAATTCTATTTTCTCAGTTAAGGTGTCCACCCAGCCATTGGATTCTGGAAGGTTACGCTATAGTTTGATAGTGACAGGGTTAATATCACACCTTTGAATCCAGAGTATGTGTACCATATTCACAGACATTTCACCGTCTCACTGAAACAGTATTGCTATGTGATCTGCTAAGTCTTCACTTCAATGTTGTGTAAGAACTTCATCCTATACTCTTCTGATGGTTAGTTTATGTCTGTGTTGTAAATCTGCTATTGATATGAGCAGAATTCGCCACAGAGCAAGTTAGATTGAAATGAACATCCTTTAAATGGACATTTTTAACCATAAATTGGGACAACCCAAGCTAATCGTGAGGAAATAAATACATACAAATAAAGAATACTGTTGTCTGTTGTACTTGCTATTTGCTGTTGTTGTCTTCCACACACATACACACACACACACACCCAACAACTTTTAAAACGCTATGCAGTGTTGAACTTTGGCGAATCAGAAACAATATGGACAGAACTTATAAAACAAGCAACCATTACTTTGAATAAATTGTATTCTGGTAATCCAACCTACCCATTTCAAACCTGCTCACTGTAATCAAAAAGATGCTTGCATAAACAATTCATAGGAGATGTCTTGGTTGATAGTGAGCAATTTCTTTTGCTATTATCAGTGTTATCAGTGCATGGGTAGGTAAAGAAATTTATTCTTTTGCTCAGTGTTGAAACTTCATTTAGGGGGGAGGTGGAGTGAAGTAGGGATTGCTTGTTTGCACAGTTTGTCAATAGCTGTTTAGTGCTTTGATAGTGGACGGAGGGAAGGCAGGGAGTGCTTATTGGGGAAACTAGTGGACAGGAGGGGAATATTGTAAATCCTAGCAGGAAGGTTCTTGCCACCAGCTTCCCTGTAAATATTTGATGTGTAAAATACTTCGGCACATTACATATGTAAATCCAGCAGGTCACAATTCTTGAATTTCGCCTTGTGGAAGCCCATTCATGATTTTTACTGATAAGTGTGTTAACTCTTGCTAAAGAAGGGAACATTGTCAAATTTAGCATTTTCAATCCAGAACCTTATGGGAAACATATCCACTCTTTCAGTGACTTCTACCTGAAAGAAAAATTGTGGAGCTACTAAAACATATAGCCGAAGACAAAAAGCATGTTGGGGACAAAAAGAGGGTGCCATACATATTTATTACAATCTTCAGAGGAGCCGCCAGGTGGTTTTATTCATGAATAAATACATTGTATAACTTTCCAAGGACGAAAGCAAGTGGTTAAGATAAACACGCATACAAGCAATGGCATGCGACTTCTATGAGTTGCATATTTCTCTGTATGCTGTGTGTCGAAATCGAACTGTTCACAGTTAAGCCTAGCCTAGAATCCTATTCCTTCCGCTTGCCTCGGTACCTCCGACCCACATCGGAGGTACGGAGGCAAGCGGACGGAATAGGATTCTAGGCCAAGTTAAGCCATAGTTAAGCCTACCGCTCAGGAGAGTAAACTAGCTGAGCAAACAGCCCTCAGATGAAATTTTGCTCAGCTAATTTCTCTCTTGTGCGGCAGGCTTTACAGTGTTAAAGTAGGCATTTAATTGTGGTTTTCCGGGTTTTCAGCATCCGCTGACTGGGACATTTTCTCTTTTGTGGTGTCTTTGTATGTCAGTAGAAATGTAATATTAACACGATTGGAACTAATTTGGGATAATTCGATCTTCATATTCAAATTTCTCAAAAGTGTTCGATGCCCCAGGGCTCGAAATTAACTTTTTCTCCTGTTAGTCCCATTGGGCTACCATTTTCTGAAGTTGGTAGCCAAGTGACAAGGTCTGGTAGCCCATGTTTGAATGAAAATCTTTTTTCGTCGGAAATAATTCATAATACTCATGTTGACACGGATCACATGAGGTCGGCTAAGTCGAGTGTTGGGTTTAGTACTAGGGACGCTACAAAAATGAATTTTCATTGGCCATCATGTCCCGAGCCTGTCATCCAAGTACATCAGTTCAGATTAAATGAAATTTCATTGAAATTTTGTCGCAGCAAAGTCGACTGCACTGGCGCCTTTCAATTTGCATGACAAAGTCATAGTCTAGCCTTTCTGTGTCCAGCTGGGTTGACTGTATCAGCGTCGGTCATCTCACAGCCATCAACATCATGTCGAACTAAGTAATTTCATGTCCCAGGCTTTGGTAGTCCGTGTGGGCTACCATTTCATGGGTTTTTGTAGCCCAAGGGAAAGTTGGCAGTCTGTGGACGCGGGACTACCGCTAATTTCGAACCCTGGATGCCCTATGGCTGAATGTTGCAAATATTACAAATTACTCGTAAAAACAAATGTGTAACGTAAAAAGAAAAGCAGATGAGTTTACATTTGCAGATTATACAGAAATTACTTCACCATCTAATTATCCCAAGTTAGTCCCAATCGTGTTTATTACTTTAATTTCACATTTCGGATGCATAAGCTTACCGAGGCGATCCATACACGGCATGTTGCACCCTAAACATAGCCCCTCGGTGGCTATATATGTACTTACTATGGTGGGGGAAGCCGGGCACAGGTGCAGCACAGAAGCCGGCAGTTGCGTTTCACGAAAAGGACGATGAGGCAGCAACATATCGCTGTTTGTATTTTTATAGTTTGTACTCGACGATACTCTGGTGACGTACTAAAAATGTTCATGATCAGAGTTTAAACAGCTATTACATGTAAGAAGTCTTAATCGGCATGTACTAAAATTAAAATCGCGAGTCATATCGAAAATTAATAAATCCCAATTAAGGAGGTTATCTCCAAGGCATAATGAAATGTCAAGTCTATAGCCCTGGTTCGTATGGAAGAGATAGTTCCTCATAACCACGAGAAAGTATATCGTACTAAAGAGATGGTTAATTTTTCGTTGCTTTCCAAAGCGTCCTTTGCTGACTTTCATAAAGTTTCAAGACCTTTGATAAAATACGAAATTCTGACACGCATCTAGAAATCTTATACCCAAAGGCACAATCATTCACTTATGCTTCCGTGATCATTATTGTGCTAAATGCGTTTTATTTGGGGAGATTGCAGAGCCAACACAGACATGCCGCATGGCAGGAACGTGCTTCTTACGCCCACGTTGATTTCGATATTACTCGGTTATAGGTTTTGCTCGCACGACCACAGTACAGGCAAGGGTTCATTTTATCATCAGTAAAAATACTCAGATCGCTTTCCAAATAACCCATATATTCGCATTTTACTTATGTTTAGTATTTTATATAATTATCATGGTGACACTGTTTCACACACCTAAATACATACTTATATACATATATAAAAGCTGTACAGTATACCCGAAGAAATGAATGTGAAACGTGTAACCTCCATAAATGTAATAATTTCCATAAATGTAATATTAACCACAATTGTAATAAAATCCACCATAAAGGTAATAAAACAGTCAACCATTAATGTAACAACCCGCAACCACAAATGTAATAAACAAATTTACCATAAATGTAATAAAACTCAACTATACTAATGTAATAAATTTGAACTTGTATGTGATCATTTGTTTATCAATGCCCCGAGTAAATAATAAACTTCAATATGACTGTTGTAATGTTATTGCATACTTTCCTGAAACTAGGTTTCCTTTCCGAAGCACAGAATAAAATACACTTAGAACAATGTCAGAGGTACCGATCAAACTTCGATCAAACAAGGAAGTAGAAAAGTAGTTAGACACTAATGATGACATTTTATGATAATAAGGAAGCGTCAAAATAGCTCGTCACCAGTGATGCCACACAAAGTTTACAACAGACGACTCAGAGCAAACAACAGAGAAATATACAACCTTATAACAAAAACTTACGATACAAAACATGTTGAGGAGAACATATATCTACATTTCAATCTAGTGAACACGGTGGGAACACTACCGTAGACATAATAAAACAAAATTAGCATCCCTAGTGTAAGAACAAACCTCAGGTGGGACATCATAGAAATACAGACAATCTCTCAATTATTCAACACAATTTATCCACTGAAGATGAATTTTAGGCGACTGATGAAGAAAGTATGGCAAATTTTCGAAAAACAGGGTTAAAGGATCGTAGTGTTATACAGTCTTTCCACTCTGGAGTAGCAATTGCAATGACATGCAGATTACCATTGTGTCTTGCTGTGGCCAATGGATTCAATACATAGAACAGCGAAACCTAAAATACACTTTCAAAATACACAAAACACACTTAACGCAAACAATTCAGATATGAACAATGTGTGAAGTTGCTTTCCTTATGTCACAGATAAGTAGTTAAGAGATAATTCTTCAATTGCGATGACAAAATAGATTTATTACATTTATGGTTGACAAGAACTACATTTATGGGTGATTTTTTTTTATTACATCAATGGTTAGCATTTATTACAATTGTGGTTGTTTTTATTACATTTATGGGTGATTTTTGTCACATTTATGGGCGATATTACATTAATGGGGCATCTGATTACAGTTATGGTTGATGTTACATTTACGGAGAACACGATTAGAACTAATTTGGGATAATTGGATGGTGAAGTAATGCCGATTTAATCCACAAATATAATCTCACCTGCTTTTCTTTTTACAGTAAACACTTGTTTTTATGAGTAATTTGCAATATTGCAACATTAAGCTGTACGGCACCTAACACTTTTGAGAAATTTGAAAAATATGAAAATCCAATTATCCCAAATTAGTGGCAATCGTGGTGGAGATTATTACATTTATGAAAGTTACAAAACGTACCCCAGCCGAGAATTGGCCTATAAGTCACTTGTTATAAATAAAGCTTCGCATGTGCATCCACTTCCTTGCCCAGCAAGGATTGTTAGACTGAAGGTACATTTCTACTTCTCACAAACATGTTCTAAGTACTCTTAGAGTGTATTTTCTATATGATTACTGGAAAAAAGTTTCGTAAGCTTCTCACTTGAAGAACCACCGGTGACTGTCTTAAAAATCGTGACCGACCATGATCATTGTACAATTTACAACCAAAGACAAAATGAAGCTCTCGTCTTCCACGACATTTTCGTTACACAGAGCATATTTTATTTGCGATTCTCGGAGGTAATGTTCCATTGCGCATGCGCATTCTCGCAATCACTGACCGGAACTTTTTGCGGAACATTGGGCAATAAATGGGGTCCGGCAACTTAGTCCATCAACACGTTCGACGTCCCAAAGTGGTAAAAATTGTATGAAATTCAAATGATTACAAAATCAAATCACATCAGTCACATCCATCCATGATCCCGGTGTCTCAGTAGAATGATGACATCAACCAACACATTACAGCAGACAATGCAGCAATCAAACAAACACACTCATAACAGACAGTAAAAATAGTGACAATAATCACTGTTCGCTCCCATACAGTTATCAAAACAAACCAACAATTGTATGAAACATGGACATACACATACAGACAGACTGACATTCACAGACTGGCACAGAGTGATGACATTGACCCCAAATGTGCCTTGGCCCATGAAGAGTGATAAAGATATAACAAAAAGTTGAATGTAATGATAAAATAGTTAAGTATAGGCCTACAGACACTGGGGGTGAATATGTTACAGCAATTTGATTAGTTTCTTTTCGTTTTCAACTTCTGTGATAATTTTTAAGACAATCAAACTGCAAGGCAGTTTTAATATGTATTGACAAACATGTTATCTTTTACAAGCACACAGCAAGGTCTTCATGATTTTTCATTAACAATATTTGACATAGACTGAAATACATAACATGCAATCGATATTTACATTTTACCCATGCACCAGATACATGGAGAGATTTCAACATACCATCATCAACTCAGAAACCCTACAGGGAAAAGTAAACATTGTTTTCTTCCAGAACAGCTGGTACATCCACATATGGAGCAACTTACAAACTTAACCAATTACACAAGGATGATTACACAAGAGATAAAGTTAAGAAATTTAACTGTGGTGAACTTGACTATTCCTTTCAAATCCTTACCTAACTTGATTGACATCTTAAACTAAAATACACTGCATGGTTAATTGCACACAAAAATACATCATGGGTGTACCATTTGATAAAAGGGGATTGTCTGGAAGATTGATGAGGAACATTATCTTTTTTATCCGATACATTGTACATTCTTTTTTTCCCACAATCCCACCTTTTCTTTTTGACAAACCTTCTGTGGCTGATTTTTTTATTGACATTTGTTTGGATTTTTTTCAAAATCTGCCAGGACTCCCCCCCCCCCTCCCTCCATCACTCTTTAACATTGAAAAAAACTTTGAATATATTTGTTGGAAACCAAACCTGCTGAAATCACCCCAGCTATGTTTTCTCATTATTTTTTACCGCATTTCAACACCAAATACAGTTTACCATTTCAAATGCTTACTGAATCACCGCATTATCTTAAACATAGGGCGAATGTCCCTGAAGCTACTATAGACATGGATACAAAATTAAGTATTTCCTGACTGTATGAAATCATCTCACTAAGGTCATCCTAGGGACCTGTTAGCCAAATATTAAAGCTGTCTGCCCAGCAGTTTTGAAAAAAACAAGCGACCCAATAGTCGACAGAGCTCTGCTGTGTTATGTAGAGAGCAACTTTTCGTGACATATGTATTGATGAAGAAGGTTGAGATCTTTGATAGCTCATTTCAGGATGGCCTGACCTAAAATGGCAAAATTAGCTGTAAAAATACAAAGTTGATGATTTCATCATAATTATGTATAAAAATGTATACCAAATATCAGAGCTATCACATGACTAACTTTTGAGAAACAAATATTTTGACCAAAAACGGCAAAAATTGACCCAAAAATACAAAAATTGAAGATTTCATCAAATTTCACTATATCACACTAAGAGAACCCCTAGGAACCTGTATACCAAATATCAAAGGCATCAGACAAGTAGTTTTTGAGTAAAACATTTTTTGACCAAAAATGGCAAAAATTGCACCAAAAATACAAAATCGCAGATTTCATCATATATTCTATATATCATATTTAGTTTAGCTGTAGGAACCTGTATACCAAATATCAAAGCTGTCAGACGAGCGGTTTTGATGAAATAAATTTTTGACCAAAAATGACAAAAAAATTCCTTAAAAATACAGATTTGCATATTTCATCACAATTTGAACAAATCCAAGTTGGGTTATCCCTAGGGACCCGTATACCAAATATCAAAGCTGTCTGACCAGCGGTTATGAAGAAGAAGATTTTTTACCAAAAACGCCTTTTTTGGCACTAATTTGCATATTTTCAACAATATCAAAAAATAAAAAAAGCATAATCATTTCAGGTCAGCCCAAAGTACTTACATGCAAATTTTTCATGTAATCTGCTCAGTGGTTATTGAGTTTTTCAATTTTGACTGTTTTTACATTTTTTCATTTAATTTGCATATTTTTGGCAATGACAACTTCATTTGAACAAAATCTCATCTACAGCCCATCATCCATGTACACACCAAATATCAAGATGAAATGTGCAGCGGTTTTGGAGTTTTTGATGTTGACGGACAGACATACAGACATACAGACATACAGACAAACATACATACAGACATTTCCCTAGCCTATAAGAATAGCTTCCATTGCCATATATACATATGGCTATGGGAGCTAAAAACCATCGAAAAAAGATATATAGACTTATAAAATCCGGCAGTGACATTAGGAATTCCAACAACATATGGGCATATTTGCCTTGTAGTAAATTTTAGTCCGCATGTTTTTTTATCGCGCACTTTGTACTCCCCTCTCTCTCCTTTGCCTTCCGCTCCGAAAGCAATGTGTGAGATTTCCATACTCATACTGGTCTGTGTGATCCTAATAGCCTTATCCACTAAATAACTTTTCTATCCATATAAGTTATTTGATGCAATTGATAAATGCGGTAAAAGTTCGCGGTATTTAAAAATTGTAAGTGTAACGAAGCGCACATATCCTTCTGTTAGTAGGCCCCTACTGTCACGGGGACCGTGGTACTACTGCTGTGTCTTTCTTCATGATAAATTGTACAATACCCATACAATATCAATGTCTCATTGAAAGGCCATGCACAAATTTTGCAAGAATTCGTAGTAAGAAGCCTACTTCAGTCATGACAGTGGTGGCGATGATAGTTTCCATGTCTTGTTCTTGTACGGTTTTCTATTGTAGATGTAGAGAAGGCAACGTTTCCAACTTTCCTTGTTCTTTGCCCTTCTTGTTCTCTTTGAATTTCCACTTTTAGGCCGTGGACATGTGAAACAACATGGCTGCAATAACCCTGCTTGCAGACGTTTTTTTATGGCTTCCTTTACATATGAAAAGTGTAGCCTATATCTATATTTTACGTTCGCTAAACTTGGATGGCTCCAGTCAATGTTCGGGCAGTCATCATGTTCCGGTGATAGAGGGGTACTGCGTGTTGTCGTCCTACAGAAAGATGTATGGGTATATGTCCCTCCCCCATGGGTCTCTTTTTCACTACCTCCTAACAACGACGACGACGACGATGACAATAACAACAGCAACAACAACAAACACAAACTAACATGGCTGGGTAACATAGAAAATGTCCTCAGGTATTAGAGAAACCTCTACATGCAATGAAATACACAATCATAATGTAATAACTTCTGTAATCATAATCATAAAAGTAATCATGACTTCTGGATGTTTCAATATTTTGTGAAGACGCCCGGTCGGCACAACGCAATGCAAATGTAGCGAACTTAAATATAAGGTTGACGACCCGGGGTGACCCTTCTCTATGAGGGTCTATTGATTGCTGACAATGGGTCACTCTTTGGAGATATTTTCAACTTGGGTAAACCATAACCCCATATCAATAGCGGGAGTAACCCCCCCACCTCCACCCAGCTATCTATTGAATGATGTAGGTCGCGAGGTAACGATCGAATGACTCGTACGATCGGATGACATGTGATAACAATTGTTACAAAGTAACATTCTTCATGACTGACTACACCGGGAAACCTCCATGTAATTGTCTCAAACCGGTAATGATAGCATTAACCCTTCTTAGCAGGGGTTATTGCAAGTAATGCTCAATTACTTAAATAATGTATTCATTTATGCAAAGACGATTCTATGGAGAATATCATCGGTCTAAAATTGTGCTTTATGTGCACCGGGATGGGTATTTAATAACAGCTCCGCCATGTGAAAATGTGAGCATCCACTACGGGGCATCACCGGAACATTATGATTTCATATGCGCATGTCAATAAGATGAAGCATTTTGGCGTGACAGTGAAATAGTCCACTGTCTCCTGATCATACAAGTTACAGATTTTCACTTTTGTTCAAAATCGCCCCTAGTAAACAGGCTGAACTCATGAGTAGCACCATGGTAGCACAACGCTGCAAATGAAAAGTTCTTAGATAACAGTGAGAAACTTATGGTCATGCAGCCAACTTGCTACACAAACAAGGTAGGCGTGACCTTGAACATTATCAACACAAAGGTGACCTAGTGGCAACCTTTCGCGGTGTCACACTTGCGCTTTTAATATTTGTTACGAGGGTTCTGGGTCCCAAGGAGTGGCTGAATCCCATGTCATGATATGGGATTCAGCCACGATCAGGACCCATGACTTGACGCATATGACTTCTGCACTTGTTTGAGTCCTATTGTAATGCAAATTAATGAAATTTGCATAATAAAAGTTAGCAGTGAACCTTCTCAAAACATCGACATCAGTTTGTCTCTCTTCCAGGTCTACTGTTTGCGGTCGAAGTTATCCGGGACAGCAACGTCCCGAAAACTTAGTGTGCAGTTCAACTTCATGAATCACTTATAACGTAAAGATGTCACAGTATTCGATCGACGAAAAGCCGGCGGTCAACGATGATCAACAGGTTGGTAAAGACGCTACGTCGACTTTAATAGCTTTTCAGTACGCGGGCCTAGTACGCTAACAAGTTCACGCATACTTTAACAAGCGAAAGCTAGCTGTGCACAATTTTTTATGCTCACCGGAGTCACCGTCCTTGAGTCACTTTTGTTCATCCTTTTGGTATTTTTTGTCTGTAGGTTGGGCATGCAACTGAGAGGGAAAGTAAAACACGCCATTAATTATCACGAATGTGAAAACTTACCTTCAACCCTGGAATAAGTGGGAGCAATCGTGCTATCGCACGTCGCATTCAATCAAAGAAATGACTGGGACTGTACTTGACGCGTCCCAAGTGATTGGTTTGCCAGTCTTCTCCATGTGTAAAATCTCGGCAAATCCAGAAAATAGTTGAACATAGCGACAGGAATTTAGTACACGTAGATACACCGTCTCAGCTTACTTATGAATTTTGTGAAGCATTTCTCGTGTGTTGATTTACAGTCAACCCACCCATGCGCGTATGCGGAGTGCGAATCTTACGAAAAGTTGAGGGCTTTACGAAACCTGCTCTGTAGAGATAGTAAAATGATCTACTGTACTTTATCATTTTATACTTTACAGAATTCACTATATAAGTTGTCTGTATCTCGAACAATTGTAAACTGAAGGTGCATTTCAATGATTACATTGTATGTGCTGTATTTTAGGGTCCGCCAGAATCTTCGGGTAAGGGCGGAATGTCCGGCGAGGGAGCTGAGAACGTTGAACGTGGTAACTGGACGGGAAAGTTGGATTTCATTTTATCATTAATTGGTTACGCTGTTGGTCTCGGTAACATTTGGCGATTCCCAGCACTATGTTATCGGAATGGAGGGGGTAAGTCTTCCTTCGGAGAATACCTTCATGCGAGTAGGCCCATGAAGCGTACTCTCCAAGGCCATCGTGGCTTTTCTGTCATATGCAAATATCTGAACCACTGTGATGAATAGAAGTCGTAAACAATACGCAGAGAGTGACCTATTAATTTATCAATAGACACTCCGATTATTATATGGCACTCCGATTATATTTATTTATGCGCCGCCGTGAAAACGATGTCAACACCTTCATCTCAATGCGTTATCCAGTGCTTAAATATTAGAAAGTGTGAAACCAAGGCTTTCCATTCTTTCCCGTGTCTTAGCAAAGGGGAGAGCCTGAAAAATTCTTTGCATTGCATGGAAACTATTAAAATGCCTGTCAATAAATCCCACTGCACTTGCAAGATGAAAATTACTGATTTGTTGATGTGGCAATAAATAAATAAATAAATAAATAACAAGAAATAACACTAATGATCTTTTAAACTTTTCTAACACTTATTTTACTTCACACTTAATTGTTCTATTGCAGGAGCTTTTCTTGTACCGTATCTGATAATGATGTTCTTATGCGGTATGACATTGTTTTTCATGGAAGTTGCATGGGGTCAGTTCTGCAGCGAAGGTCCAATCACAGCCTGGAAATTGTGTCCCCTATTTCGTGGTAAGATAATTTTGTACTGTGGCATGATCTTGGTAAACCTCAGGAGGTTAGGAAAAAAATAATGAAACCATAGCCATCAGAATTGGCGTTATCATATCTGATTGCTAATATGGTGAAAAAGCTAATGAAGAAAAGTTTGTTTGTTTCTGCCTTTGATGAAATCGAAAACATTTATCTACCCTCAGTATATCAAAACTCTTTGAGTCAGTCTGGACAATTCCTTGAGTCAGCTGAGTCACAAGTTCAAACATTGTGACTCAGCACATACCTCAACCATTCATGAATGTCTGCAGCATCCAATTTACTCATTGAAGATCTTTGCCACCATGTTTTCCAGATGGAATCACCTCAAATTATTGATATATGTTTCAATTTACTCATTTCCCAGGTGCCGGCTATGCTATGGTGGTCATCTCATTCTTGGTCAGCGTCTATTACAATGTCATCATTTCGTACACGCTGTTTTATTTCTTTGCGTCTTTCACCAAGGAGCTGCCCTGGAAAACCTGCGGAAATGACTGGAACACTGAAAACTGTATGGTTTTAGATGCAAAGGGAAATGCCACTTTTAATGTTTCAAGTGAGGATGTAGTCAGTCCATCCCAGGAATATTGGGAGTGAGTAACATCTGCAGAATATTCAGATTGCTGTCAAATTTCAATAATCAATTGCCAAAAGATATTTGCAAAATGTCTTGAAATGGTCTTTTACTTTGGGAAAATAGCTACAAAAGTAATCAAAACCCCTTGAGATTAAGTTCAGAGTTTTTATCTGAAATATAAATACCCTTGTACTTTTTCTGATGTGCAGGATTTTCCTATCAACAGAATGACTGCAAGTCGCTAAGAGTCTTATGCTGTATTTCACTTTGGTATTTATTAAAGAGCAATAATAAATTTTGTGGAAGAAGTTGAAAACAGAAATTAAAGATTAAGTGTGCAGATAGAAAGGTATTGAATATTTTCCCATGAACTAGAGACTTTAATTTAAGACAATGAAGAGGAGTATACGTGAAATGACATGGATTGATTTTATTAATCATATAATGATTAATAAAGATCATACATAAATTTGTAGATTTGACTTAAATTTTTTACATCTATGGAGTTAAAGTATACTTATTGTCAAGTCAGTGAGATACAATGTCATAGCCGATTGAGTTTACCACTGTATTTCTTTACACAACTTGATTTAATCGAAGAAAAACATTTCCTTTCAAAACTTGAGAAGTACCTCATGAAATGCAGATGTGTTTGATTTATTATGTCTGTTTGTCACTGAAATTGATTGAACTCCACTCTTATTTTCCAGCCGGTACGTATTGGATCTTTCATCCGGTCTTGATAACCTGGGAAACGTACGTTGGCACTTGGCGCTGTGTCTTCTGTTGGCATGGCTTGTTGTCTTCCTCTGTCTCATGAAAGGAGTCAAATCATCAGGCAAGGTAAGAAGTCATCAGTTCATTGTGTGAAATGACAAGTCCTATTTGTCAGACATCATCATTGAATCTTCAGATTCAGGTGTCTGTAGTTTCCTTGCCTAATCCACAGCATTGAAAACACAGTGGGAATAATACCAAACTTAAGAGGTAAAATTTCTCATGTTATCAGGGGCTAGGAAGTGAAATATGACTTCACAAATTGACCCATCAAATTTGATCATCCATGGTAAAAATTTGCTTGGATTTAGATATTAAAGTGGGTGGGCATGTGATTTCACTGGTAAATGTGATAGTGAAGCTGGTCAATGCCATCTGTGATAAATGACCTCCAGTGTTAGTTTGTCTACAGTCTCTCTAGAGGGATCGTGGTTTAAGCCATTGGGCCATGAAAGGTTGAATTTGATGAAATTAATATTTAGAGAAAATAAAGGCAAATGTTTAAACCCGAGGTGACATTGAAGTTCTACTCTTGAAAGGTTAATTGCACATTGTTAACAATTTTCTACAGAAATTTGATGGTTTCTTTGAATGTTTGTTGTAATCTGAAAGTATCTTGAGGTTGAATACTCAGTAACACTGAAAATTCAGACGGATAGACAAAGAGGCAGATAGACAAAAAGAAAAAAGAAAGAAATGTGGATTTCAAAAGATATCTAAGATTGTTGACCTTTGAAAACATTGTTTCAAAAAATAACCTGCTGTGGAAATCATTTGTCAAGTTACCCATGGGTGATGCAGTGTCAGCTAGATCCATTGACTTGCAAGTAGAAATATACAAAAATTTCATCATAACACTGTCATTTTCTTGAAACTTTAACAAAAGATTTTACATAAGCCATTCTGATAAATGTATGAAAAAGTGTTGTCAGCTTCTAACTTCTTTGAAGGCTGAAATTTGTTTTGATGTACTATGAGCCTCCTTAAAATCAGAGGGCATGGGGTATTAAGTCAATACTATATATCTCAAAGATTTTAATAAATGGGAACATCGAAGTTTCTCATCATTTTGGTATACTCATTGTCATCTACAACATAGTAATTTTAAAGACACACTACTTTTACCTTTAGATGTCCATTTTAGACCTATACCTGTATTGAAAACTTCAAACACAGTGTGAGTTTAGAGTGCAAAAAAATCTGAAATACAAACTAAAAAAAGTATTATGCAACAGAGAGCTGTACCACACAGTCAAAAGTAGACTGCTTCAAGCAGAAACTGTACACTTCTAAACTGATGTTGGATTATCTTTGAACAAAATTGAAATGGTGGAAGTATCGGTGAGAAAATGAAGAATATACTTTTATTGTTTAAAAATCGAATCATCAAAATTTAGCTGCCATTCAAACATCCACTGCGCTGGTCAAGTTTAATCTGCACAGTCAAGCATAGTACATTTAAATAGGCAAATTTTATCCTTCAACCATCAGACTGACCAATCATGAAGTGTGCTTTGCACCTTCAATATTTGTCAGTCGTCTTTACATCCATAAACTCTAATAGTACATGCAAGCACACCACTTTTTGTTCAAAAAATAATGCCGGAATTTTGATTGAATGTACATTTCTCCCAGGCAGTCTTTGTTGACTGTGGGAAAGTGGGCCTTTGTTGACAGTGGGAGTCCGTCTCTGAAACCTGTGTGTTGTATTCAACAATTGTCCAGTGTTATGCAATATGTAAATAGATCTCCACATGACTTTCTTTTTATGCACTGTCTGTACCCTGAATTTAGGGTTGACTAATTTATAAACTACATGTAATGGGTGACTGCAGTTACTTGTAACTTACTGTAATTTGATGGCAGACCCTGTGTCATATTACAGTAAGTGAACCTGACTTTAATATTAATGTATGGTAATTATAAAGGCATACACTTTGCCAAGAAACTTTCAGTTAAAAGCAGGTTTTTCTGCTCACAACACTCAATTGCAATATTCAAAGTTGCAAACTTGACCAAAAGGCATGCAATTCTGATGTTGTTTGACAGATATATAAAGGAGCACAAAGGAAGATGTTGAACAGATTTAATACATTTCAGTTTTCTAAGTGTATTATCCATTTACAACTATCCCATAGAAGGTCTATAGAATGAACCTAGAGGCCTAACAAGAGACTCAGTGACAGTAATGTATGTCTGTTTATAACTCTGTCTTAGGTATTTTATGGTTAAAAATAATTATCATGCACGACAATTCCAAAATGATATTTTTTCCTTTAATTTATGAAAATGATAACTTCTCTTATTTAGTGAGAAGCACATTCTTTTTTACTTTGTGCATTTTACAATTGGATTTTAAAATCTTGCCGGGCAAATAGTATAATACTTTTACTGGACTAAAAACTTCCTGTGAATCTCTGCAGTACAGTGGATGCAGCTTTTGATTACTAGGCTGCCTTTATACTGTTTTAACAAACTTTGGTAGTAATACATCTGGTATTTATGCTTTTTGAATTAAAAAGAGAAATGAGGATAAATATGTCTCCAACAGATACTGGCTTATCTGCAAATATTTCAAATAAAATACATAGAGCATCATTAGGCCAAATAAAAATGGTTGTGTGGTTCCAATTGTGTTAGCCTAGATTCCTTTTCCGTCCGCTTGACACTACCGTGGGGACGGAGGTACGGAGGCAAGCGGACGGAAAAGGAATCTAGGCTACAATTGTGTATGCTTTTCAAGAACAGGGTACCCTGTTTTTGCTGGGAATTTCCGTTTTTCAAAACAATGTAGTGGTGAATATTTCGTTATTGTCATATGCAGATATATAATGGACAGTGAAATTGATCTAAATGTTATCACACTTGTGTAATTGGTTTGTAAAGTTGTTTCAAAATTTACTACAGGATCGGTAACTTTAGTTGAGTTGCGGCAAACAACAGACGGATGATAGTGTTGTTTCACAGTAGGCTTCTGCTGTAATTGTTGATATAAAGCAATAAAGTAGACACTGAATAGTGTGTGTGTGTGTGTAGGGTAAAGATTTCCTGACTTTGTATTCCTGTACATTTCGACAACTTTCTCACTTATTATATCTGGCGTATATTCACCTCTTTTCCTGTAAATCATGATATTTTTTGCCAAAGAACTTCTACAATGCAAAGGCAACAAGATTATGACAACTAGACTCTGACTTGGCTGTGATACAATGTAACTCAAAGCAGCTTATAAGGAATGTACCGGTAATATGAGTCTGTGTATGTGAAGTGCACTTCAAAGTGTACTCCCTGGTGTGTGTTTATTATGGGTCCATAAAAGCTCTCTGATTTTCACCGCAGTTATAGCATGTCAGTGCAACTTCTGAGGCAAGTTTTGGAACAACTTTACAAACCAATTACACAAGTGTGGCAACATTTAGATCAATTTCACTGTCCATTCTTATCTGCATACCAGTGTAAAAACACGTTTCAGATTGGAGAGTGGTGTTTTATCACAATACAAGACAAGTTTTATGTATGTGTTTCAAATGTCATCAAAACTGAACTGACTGAATATCACAGTTCAGTTTGTAAAAAAATGTGGCAGAACCACTTTTGAAAACATGGCCTGAAACAAATCCTTATTGGGGCCTTACAAATTTGTGTACTTTTGTCAATTGAAGCTATATATGCTGAATGTTGCTGGGATGTTGAATATAAAAATGTTTTCATGAAGTCGCAAACTCTTGGTAATAATACCAGAGAATAAGAACTGGTTTCACGATAAGAAAGATGCTACAGAAGTGCTCCCTGATCGATAAGGAGACTTGAATCTTGAGACTATAATCTGTGAATTTAAAATCTTACGTTATTTGTTAGTTATATCGGTATTTGCTGGATTTGACTTTCTCCTGGTTAATTTAGTTTGGGGCATTGAAAAGCAGGCAAATACAGATGAGAAAATAGAATGTTGTGTGCTGTGTGCCACAAGTTTCTATAGTAAAAATTATGACTGAATTCTAAGCAAAATTTCTGCAAATTTGCAAGGTTAGATAGCAGGAATCATTGCACAATTGAGTTTTTAAAAAAATTATAAGCATGTTTTTTTCTATCTATGATTTGCTTCAAAATGATTTGCATGTGACAGCTTTCACAGAATACTATTGCTAGATCTGAGTGTACATAACACATTAAAATGGCTTGCATTTCAGTGAAAGAGATAATAAGAGCCAGTGTGCTATGTCGACAGAACAGTTCCATCATCTGTCGTATCTCATTTCATACTTTCTGTGCATTGCACGCTATTGATACATGTATAATGCTTTGTTGCCCTTGGTTGTCATGGTCATGCAAAAAAAGAAAGAAAAAAGCAACATTTTGATTGGTAAAGTACGTGTGCGTACGCTTGAACATAGCACAAATGCAGATCTGGCCATGCATAAATATTTCAATCGCAACTTAAAAAGCTTGCTAACATAGCTCATTGATTTAATGGTGAACAATTTCATGGCATAATTCTGTAATAGATATATTTATTATAAACAGTGGTTTGAAAACTGTGAAAAATTAAACTTGTTTACTTCTTGTTACAATTACAGCAAAGTATTGAGCCAGTTATGGGAAGGTACCTTCATTTATTTCTAGTATTTTTGTGATGTATTGTGAATGTATTTACTTTCATGTGTTTCTTTGTTATCTGTGAAGTATAAACTTGGGTATGCCCGGATATCAAGCAGAATTATTCTACAAATTATCTGAAAAAGGTTGATAATTCAGCATTCACAGTTTAAGAAAACTTGGATCAAAAGTAAATTGCCACACAGAGATATATCATACTGTACTTAGACAACATGTACAGTTTTCAAAAGTTTTCAAAGACTACTAAAAGGGACATTATGGTCATTGGAATAGTGCTCAAAAATCATATTAGTCTATAATGAAACCAGTAGAAGAACCTTGCACAGTACTAGAGATTTCCCACAATACATCACGATTTGTACCAACGTAGATTCCCCTGTGAAGTCTACCATGTCTCCCATGTGTAGACAAATTCCTGGACCACTTGTAAAAATTCTGAGAACGTACTTTTAAAAACACCTTTCTTCTCAATTCCCATTTTAAAGGATTAAGAAAATTGTGCTTGATTGAGAGAAGAGAAAGGATTTTTGTAAATTTTCCTATGATCGTGTCCTCAGCCATACAGAATAAAGTGATGGAAAGTAGGGAGACTAGTTGCACCTGTTTTATGAAACAAAAGGATATTGATTTTTTCCAAATAGAAAAGACAAAAGAAATTTACATGCTAACTATTTTCAGAGAATGACCCCTTCAGTTGGTAATAACTTGCTTCCCAAAACTGTGGCATTTGTAGTACCTGAAGAATGTGACTTTTATGGTTATTTAATGGTTTCTTTGAAATTTATACTACAATATTTCAACGTGCTTTTAATAAATATAATTAATCAATTATCGTGAGACTTCACATTATTGCTTTTATACAGAGCTGAAAAAGTTATAAGAAAACTAACGTCGTTGGTACAAATCGAACAGCATTGTGGGTAATTTATTGTACTGTGCCTTGTGACGGATGATGGATTATTAAAACATGCTTGTGACAAACAAAACTAATTTCAGTAAAGGGGAGAGACTTAATGTAGCTTTATATCATGCACAAATTCACATTTTGTTTGACTGTATGCCACAGCAGAGATCTTCAAACTTCTATGTACAGTAGGGGAGGGAGTCTGAAGTCAAACGCAATGAACCTTAAGCGCATGTTTTAATTGTCCATAGTCCCTTATAAATAGAAGAGGATTGAAGGGGCATGTACAACCAGCGTTTTTTTTTGTGTTACAGTATGTGTCTAATACTTCAGTTTTGTGGTGATTTAAGTGGTTGATAATGTATATTGTTGAAGAAATACATTATATATGAAAAAGAATCAGGAATTATGAGCACACATAATGAACAAGTCCCTTTTAATGTCTTGTTCAGACATACATTTCCTCAAAAATGAGCATCTTTCAAAATGAACAGATATAAACTGAATTGTTCATGTTGGTTTTTTTTTATATAGTATACTGCATACCCAAGTTTGCCAGACAATGTTTCATCAGATAATGTATGCATAAGATCACATTTTATCTATTAATTGCCATTCCCTTAGAATGATTTATACGTAACTTTGATGAAATTCATTGTTATTCGGTGTTCAACAAGACCAATTTCCTTGTCGCCATGACTTTGTTAATTAACAAAGAATTCATACATAGGACATGCAGTATTCAATGTTGAGTTTTATAAGAACTCTGGAATGTTGGCTTCATATTTTCTACACAATACCAGCACTGAGGTAATATATATGTACTGTGTTGCCAAAGTTACTGACGCACTGTAGCTGCAATATTTACAGCTTCTGACCCTGTACATCCTTTAGAGAAAGCGGGAAATACGCCCATTCCTGATATTTTATAACTGTAACAATATATTTTTCTTCACTGGTATTTTCCAGTATATACACCTTAATGTACAAACATAGACCCTAACATACGCTGCAGCTGACATGAATTAAGTTGTGTGTACTGATCAAGTGTAATACTTTCATCACATTCATCAGTCCTAATATGGATAACTATAAACTGGCTGAAATTCATATGACAATATGGGAATGAGTTACTCAAAATTGGAAAATATCATTGCATAATGGCATGTGTTATGTGTGACAGCCATGACAGACGAAATTATTAAGTCAATGCAGTATACACGACACATTCCCTCAATACTGACTTGATCACTATACCTGTGTTTGCAGTGCTACAATAGAATGCAAGTTGATTTATTTTGCAACACATTCCAATATGGTCACATTACAGATAAGGCACTGCATCGAGAATTTACACAGCCCATTGTTGATGAAGTAATTCAGCTGCAGTATCATTGTTCATAACCCCTATAATTTTGATGCTGGGAAATTTTTCACTGTCACAGATAAACAATTTTAATTGTGTCCATTATGATATAGTAGGCAGGAATTCTAAAGAGAAAATCAATTAAACTAAAAATTTCTTTTGGTTGAAATCAGTGAAACTCTAAAAAATAAATATGTGGGGTTGAATTCTTTAAGCTACCACACCTGAATTAATAGTACAATATGCTGTGTAATGTTCTGGCCTGAAAGTTTTGTGGTCTTACTGAAACTGATATCAATGACCAGTGATGAGAAAATAAAGGGTGGAAAATACAAGCATGCATGCTTTGTATTTGTAGGCCTATCATTTCACTTTTCATTTCATTTATATGAATTTAAATGTAGTATGCATGTTATATAATATGTGATATGACAAGGAATAACATCATAGTGGAAATTTAGCTTCCATGGTATTCTTTTCCATCAGCTGAAGATTTTTCTCTTCGTGATTTTGTTTTGCAGGTGGTGTATTTTACAGCAACATTTCCATATGTTGTTTTGACAATCCTTATCATCAGAGGTGTAACGCTGCCTGGATCGGCTGAAGGTCTCAAATTCTTTTTGATTCCAAAGTTTCATCTGCTGGCTGATGCAAAGGTAATGAATCGAGGTTGATGTATAGCAGTTATATTTCCTGTGAATACTAAGCATATACATGGTGCACAGAAAGATGTAGAATGCTATACTCAAAGGTGCCTGAAAAATAACTAATGTTTACAAACCAAATGTTTCTATCAATATGGCCAAAATGATGACATGGTAATGCTTTTTTTCATCTTCCAAGATTTGATGCACCATACAGCCAAAGCCTGCATTTATTTCCACAGTTTTCTTTCAATATGCATGCTGCTTTTTTTTCATACAATAGGTTTCTGTTGTTTTTTCCTCTGTTTTCTAAAGGTGTGGGGTGATGCAGCAGTACAGATCTTCTATTCATTGGGACCAGCCTGGGGAGGTTTGCTCACATTTGCAAGTTTCAATAGATTCCATCACAATTGTTGGAGGTAATGTGAAATGGCATTGATGACTTTTGTATTTTTCTCTGAGACTGAGAAATGAGCAGTACTAATGATCATTCATTTCACAGCTTGTTGTATTATGAAGTTCAGAACAGTTAGCTGATGAGAGCAAGTGATTTGAAAGTACATTATCACGAAACATGCAAGTGTTACCATCAAAAAGTACCAAAATCTAATTCTTTATTTGTTTGTTTCATGATCTACTCAGATGTGCTCCATACATCATGGTGCTTGAGAGATTTTAGTTACTATAGAATAAGTGTGAAATTGCAAGTATATGATGGAAAACACACCATTACCATCAGACAATCCTTAACTGTTACAAATTGTATCTATAAATAATTATTGGCAATATTTTGTTTTGCAGTTCTGTTTTTTTCATAGATTGTTGCTTTGTTTTATTTTACAGGGACTCTATCATAGTGCCATTAGTAAATTCTGGCACCAGTATCTATGGTGGATTAGCCATTTTTTCTGTGCTGGGTTACATGGCTCATTCCATTGGCAAGCCAGTAGATGAAGTGGTCACATCAGGTGAGAATATTATCATGCTAGAATTTATTCAAATCAGAATGATAGTGATCAAAGCACAGGAACTATGCACTGCTGTGCATAGGGTTATTTTGTGTAAGAAGTCACTGCAAAACCCATGAAGGATGGAATTTTAAGAGAATTTCAGTATCTACTGATTACATGAATTTTAACTGTAGATGTAGTGATATACATGTTTGAATATGGCAGGCATCAAAAGAAATAGATACAGTATTCACTGAGAAACATTGGCTGGTCTGATGTGTTAATGGACATGAACTGTACATTCACACTAACATACTAGCGGTCAATTAACGGAACGTACGTCTGTGAGAATGTATGTTCTACAGTTTGATTGTAAGGTTTAATATTCAAGACGACTCTGTATGGATGAAAGCTATAGTTTTCTGCTTTTATTGCGCTTTGTCTTCAAAATATATTCTCTGGAGAGAGATGTTCTACTATTCAGCCATTTTGCATACAATGGTCCATTACTTACACTGATCTGTCCAAAGTAATGTGACATTGTTTTTCTCACACAGTATCATGTATGTTGTGATCATCGAAACAAATCTTTCTGTTCAATTGTTGGAACGGTTTTGTTAACATGCATCTGAAAATATTGCCATAAGAAATGACACTATAATATCATAATGTCTGGAAGGAATCTTGGCCCATATGCAAATTCATAGATCTCTTGTTTGGCCTGACGATGGCTGAGTGGCCATTTAATCCCTCCCCCTAAGGACATGTCTGTTTGAAAACCTTTGGACCATTGTGCAGTCACCTTGAACAGGTCAAAAAACATATTAAATGTTTTTCTATCTTTGTGCACTCAGTCACATTTACATGGTTAACTGTTAGCCAAAAGACACACATACCAAGGTAGTTTTCCCTAACAACGATGTGAATGGCTGATAAATAAAGTTACTAAATGTACTTTTGTTGTTGTCAGGTCCTGGGCTTGCATTTGTTGTCTACCCAGAAGCGCTGGCAAGAATTCCGGGAGGTCCATTCTGGTCGATTATTTTCTTTTTTATGCTGTTCACTCTGGGCTTGGATAGCCAGGTGAGATAATGTGCACAACAGACTTGACCAGACACTGTTGTATTGCAAGCTTGTTGTGCTTTGTTTGGTTAAATAGTTGAGCAAACAAAAGTTGGACTGGTCACAATCATTAGAGACTCAAACAGTCTACAAACACATTTCAGTGTATAAAAAGCAGGAGAGAGTGAGACTCTTGTATTTGTTCGATGCACTTTTGAGTACCTTTTTTGAATTATTTGTTTAGCACACATGTTTTTCACAGTAGCAAGACAGTGAGGTGTCACTCAGCTGCTTTGCGCAAGTGTCAAGTGTATAGTGATAATTAGTATATGATATTATCATCAGCTAAATTTACATCAATTTATATCAGTGGTTATCAACCTGTACAAGCAAGTATCATGGGAATTTGATAATATCACTAATAAAAAACTATGATTAATTACAATATCTGGTCATGAGTTTCAATTTTTAAATACTGTACATATGAAGTGTAGATTACTGGTGTATATACATCAAAGTATTTTAACAATTTTACCAACTCATGTGAAGTGTTGTTCACTGTTGTACTTCAAAAGAGATGATTGCATGTATGCAACTTAATCTATGGCAAATTCATTGAAATCTCTGAAGTTTAGAATTACAGAGATAGAATTCGCATGAATAAGAAGTGTTTTTGTTTAATTTGCTTTTTACAGTTTGGTATGGTAGAAGGTATTTCAAGTGCTATAATTGACAGCTTTCCAAAGTATTTACTGGCCAGGAGGACCTATTTCATTGCAGGATTATGCATATTAATGTATCTACTTGGACTTCCCATTGTAACTCAGGTAAACTTTTCATTCAATGATCAGCTTTTTTGGATGCTAGATACTCCATTATAAAGATGTCAAATCACTGAACGTTCTTTTGAACTTTTTCCTCTCTCAATTATAATTTTTTATAAATCAATGCTATATGTACAAAACTTTCTGTACGTTCAATAGTCTATGAGTGATGGATCCAAATAAGCGATATCTTAGGAACACATATTTACCACTTGGGATCGTTGTCATGTAGAAACATTACGCCTCATCACCTGAGAAACAGGATGTTGTACCAGGCTGCATTGTACTGGGCTGTGACACTCACAATACACATACACACTACAAAAGATGGAATATTTCAAAGTTATGAAACAACTAAGACAAACAATATAAGGCTACTTTTACAGAATAAATCTTTCTGACATAAAATCAGTAGTGCAAACTGTTAGAGAAAAATTAAACAAAAGTTTGACTTAATTTTCACAGCAACCAAAAGCTGGTGCTAGAAAGACAGTCAAGTTAATCAGTGGATTAAACTTTCCTGACACTTTTAGCTTTGTGTTTTCATGTTGAAATAATCCTAAAAGCAGATTTCACTTTTTTTTGTAAATGCAGGGAGGTATGTATCTGCTGACTGTGATGGATTGGTATTCTGGTTCCATATCTCTGCTGGTGGTCTCCTTCTGTGAATGCCTTGTCATAGCCTGGATTTATGGTAATTTTATGATAATCATCCAAGTTTGAGGGAACTTTTTGATTGGATGGATGAAAGTATCCACTGGCCAATCAAAGAATACTATGATTGATCTTATCATGTAGATTTTTGCATTGTAGTTCATGTTGACAAAACAAATTCGGCTATAGTTATGTAAAGGAAGTACATGTACTGAGAGTATCTGTATGTTTCATAATGCTACATCCCACATTGAGATATTTAGGTCAATCCTTTACAAGTATGTTACTTCTAAAGAACATATTGGGCAGCAATCAATGTTCTTATGTGATAATCTCTATTACTATAATTGCATAGGTAGAATTTAAGGATACTTTTTAGTCCCCACGGACACCGTCCGGGGGGACTTATAGGTTTGGTCATGTCCGTGCGTGTGTGCGTGCGTCCGTGCGTGCGTGCGTGCGTGCGTGCGTGCGTGCGTCCGTCCGTTCACGCAGATATCTCAGAGATGCCTGAAGCGATTTCATTCAAACTTGGTACAAGGATTACTTCATATGTCATACAGATGCACGTTGATTTGTTTTGTGATACGATCCAATATGGCTGCCAGGCGGCCATTTTATTACGATTTTTTCATGTACAGAGCCATAATTCAGGCATGTTTCATTTGATTTTATTCAAAGTTGGTACAAGGACATTGACCAGTGTCATAGATGTGCACGTCGATTCCTTTTGTGATACGATCCAATATGGCCGCCGTGCGGCCATTTTGTTACGATTTTTTCATGTAGAGAGCCATAACTCAGGCATATCTCAACCAATTTCATTAAAAATTGGTACAAGGACATTGACCTATGTCATACATATGCACATCAATTTGTTTTGTGATACGATCCAATATGGCTGCCAGGCGGCCATTTTATTACGATTTTTTCATGTACAGAGCCATAACTCAGGCATGTTTCTACAGATTTTATTCAAAGTTGGTACAAGGATATTGACCAATGTCATAGCTATGCACATCAATTTGTTTTGTGATACGATCCAATATGGCCGCCATGCGGCCATTTTGTTACGATTTTTTCATGTACAGAGCCATAACTCAGGCATATCTCAACCAATTTCATTCAAAATTGGTATAAGGACATTGACCTATGTCATACATATGCACGTCAATTTGTTTTGTGATACAATCCAATATGGCCGCCAGGCGGCCATTTTGTTACGATTGTTTCATGTACAGAGCCATAACTCAGGCATATCTCAACCAATTTCATTCAAAATTGGTACAAGGACATTGACCTATGTCATACATATGCACATTGATTTGTTTTGTGATACGATCCAATATGGCCGCCAGCAGGCGGCCATTTTATTACGATTTTTTCATGTACAGAGTCATAACTCAGGCATGTTTCTACAGATTTTATTCAAAGTTGGTACAAGGACATTGACCAATGTCATAGCTATACACATCAATTTGTTTTGTGATACAATCCAATATGGCCGCCAGGCGGCCATTTTGTTACGATTTTTTCATGTACAGAGCCATAACTCAGGCATATCTCAACCAATTTTATTCAAACTTGGTACAAGGACATTGACCTATGTCATACATATGCACATTGATTTGTTTTATGATTCGATCCAATATGGCCACCATGTGGCCATTTTATTACGATTTTTTCATCTCCTGAACTACAACTCAGACATGTATCAAGCGAATTTATTCAAAAGTATTTTTATCACAGACCTAATGAAGAGGACTCTATCCTCTCTTAGGACCTGTAATCAAAGCACCCATTAACAAGTGGGGACTGTGTCATCAACGATGACTTGTTCTATCTTTGTAGTTTCGAGATAGTTTACATCTGACAGTACCAAAATCACAGTAATTAAAAGATCTCTTTAGAGTAATTTATAATGGGCCCTTTACAGATGTAATTCACAATAAAATTTAGCATGTGATTTACTCTGAAATAAATCCTGACTAATCCAGCAACTATTTATCCTTGTTTTTAAGCTCTGTTGACGTGCATGTTATTTCAGGTACTGACCGTTTCTATGAAGATCTTCGGATGATGTTGGGTGATTATCCCAATCCATGGTGGAAGATTTGCTGGAAATTCCTGACTCCCCTAGTTATAATCGTGAGTATGGCAAATCTCCCTGAAATTCCTCACTCCCCTTGTAATAATTGTGAGTATGGCAAATCTCCCTGAAATTCCTCACTCCCCTTGTAATAATTGTGAGTATGGCAAATCTCCCTGAAATTCCTCACTCCCCTTGTAATAATCGTGAGTATGGCAAATCTCCCTGAAATTCCTCACTCCCCTTGTAATAATTGTGAGTATAGCAAATCTCCCTGAAATTCCTCACTCCCCTTGTCATAATTGTGAGTATGGCAAATCTCCCTGAAATTCCTCACTCCCCTTGTCATAATTGTGAGTATGGCAAATCTCCCTGAAATTCCTCACTCCCCTTGTCATAATTGTGAGTATGGCAAATCTCCCTGAAATTCCTCACTCCCCTTGTAATAATTGTGAGTATGGCAAATCTCCCTGAAATTCCTCACTCCCCTTGTAATAATTGTGAGTATGGCAAATCTCCCTGAAATTCCTCACTCCCCTTGTCATAATTGTGAGTATGGTAATCTCCCTGAAATTCCTCACTCCCCTTGTCATAATTGTGAGTATAGCAAATCTCCCTGAAATTCCTTCACTCCCCTTGTAATAATTGTGAGTATGGCAAATCTCCCTGAATTCCTCACTCCCCTTGTAATAATTGTGAGTATGGCAAATCTCCCTGAAATTCCTGACTCCCCTTGTAATAATTGTGAGTATGGCAAATCTCCCTGAAATTCCTCACTCCCCTTGTAATAATTGTGAGTATGGCAAATCTCCCTGAAATTCCTCACTCCCCTTGTAATAATTGTGAGTATGGTAATCTCCCTGAAATTCCTCACTCCCCTTGTAATAATTGTGAGTATAGCAAATCTCCCTGAAATTCCTCACTCCCCTTGTAATAATTGTGAGTATGGCAAATCTCCCTGAAATTCCTCACTCCCCTTGTAATAATTGTGAGTATGGCAAATCTCCCTGAAATTCCTGACTCCCCTTGTAATAATTGTGAGTATGGCAAATCTCCCTGAAATTCCTCACTCCCCTTGTAATAATTGTGAGTATGGCAAATCTCCCTGAAATTCCTCACTCCCCTTGTAATAATTGTGAGTATGGCAAATCTCCCTGAAATTCCTGACTCCCCTTGTAATAATTGTGAGTATGGTAATCTCCCTGAAATTCCTCACTCCCCTTGTCATAATTGTGAGTATGGCAAATCTCCCTGAAATTCCTGACTCCCCTTGTCATAATTTTGAGTATGGTAATCTCCCTGACTCTTACGGTACTTGGACCACGAGGCATTGGAGTGGGTGGTCAAGATCCTGCCATTCAGATTTTGTCTTAGCGTTCAAATATTGACAAATCATTTCTTTTGGCTTCCATGCACTTTGTATACTGTTATTTGCCCAAATTTACACACTTTTCTACTGGCTGACTTTAATATCAATATTTCTTTTAAATCATTATGGCTGTAAATTTTTTTATCATTTTGTATAAATTAATGCATTTTCTTTCTTTTGTTGATAAACCCTCATAGTCCTAGTGGTCTATCCCTTGAGTATCAGTTCTATTATTAGTGCAAGTTGAAAAATATTAAATCTAAATTAAAAGTGGTATGCTACAATAATCTAAGTGTGTTATTTTAAGGGAAGCATAGGTACATATACCATATAAATGTAGCAAAACAATCTTCTCTGATTACAGTGTTTTTCTGTACAAAATATGATAACATTTGTTCATACAACCTCAAAATTTGATGTGAAAGTTATACAATACTTGAAAGACATTTTATTCACCTGCATGGCAGGATTGCCCTATGTGCTGATGGGCCCTAGTTTATGTTGAGAATAATGTCCTGGAATCACATTTTATTATGCCATTTAACTGTTACACAGAATACTAAAGTCTGTTTTGACATGATCTCTTTGCAGTTTATCATAATCATGATGTACATTGAGTATGTGCCTGTGTCGTATGGAAGCTATGTTTATCCAGCAGCAGGTGAAGTGATTGGCTGGTTGTGTGCTGGAGCTTCACTAGTCATGATACCACTATGGATGGTCATCGAATATATTGTCAATTCTAAAGGAAACACTTTCCTTGAGGTAAGCTGAGAGTGTGTGCCAACCATCGCTGTATACCAGCAACAATGTCATTGGCTAATACTAGGTATGCGAATATTTTCATAATCTGCATGTGATTGGCTTGTAATTTGTATGCAAATTTTTCGATAATCTAGACACAAACATTTTCAGTAGCTGTGACATTGGCGGTTAGGTGAGAGGATTTGTCGATACTGAAAATAATAGTCGCGCCAGCGGCTTACTGACTACGCATGCGCATATTCATAATATACTATGTGACTAACCGGAAGTGTACCCTACCTTCTTGGGCGCCGCCATGTTTTTTTGAGTACTCGTAAATAAACAAATACAAAACGTGCAAATTATTATTTTATAACATGCCATTTATAAAATATATCTTTTGTTAGGCAGTTAGTGTTATTATCCACCTTGTCGCTGATACAAAATATCGTTAATATCACGCATGAAAAATAGAAAATGGGAGAAAACTGACGTCCATACGAACAGGGGCATACGCAAAGAATGCTGGGATTGAATTTTAGAAAAACGCCCCCTTTGTCAATAACTAGATTCAAAAATTGCCAGTTTTTAGACGGAACGCTCTAGTTTTCAGCTTGCAAGTGGAAGGTGGGCAGTGCAGTTACCATTGCAATGGTAACGATGGCATAATACGTCCCTTGTTTAACATAATAGGCTGTGATGGTAAAAATTGCTAATCTTAACCCCTGGCGCGACACCAAGGGCTGAGCCCTATATAATATTAAGCAAATAAAATGGTCATTCATATGTTTTTTGATTGTTACTTTTTTTGAATTAATAATGGAGTTTAATAGAGAAAGTAATGATTTTCTTAGTATTAGTAGTATTGCCCTGGGAAAACTTCAAGGAAAATGATTGATATTATGAAAATTGTTTCCATCACAGAGAATCCAGTTCCTAATGACACCAAGTGATGACTGGGGGCCTGCACTGGCGGTTTATCGCACCGGTCGCTACGCTGACAAGAATGCACCACAGACGACAGACATCAATGGCACCATGGAACTGGTCAATCCTACAAAGGTGCCCACGGTGGCTGCTGCTGTACCACAGACAGACATCAATGGCACTGAGGAACTGGTCAAACCTACAAAGGTGCCCACAGTGGCTGCTGCTGTACCAAATGGAATGGCACCACAGGGTTACATCAACCAAGCCATGACACAAGAACATCCAAAATACATAGAATACGCTACAAACCTGTAATTCCAAAATCAGTACCCTACAGAACTCCTGGCAGCGACTTCCAAACAGCACGCAGATAACTCAGTAATGCTGAGTCACATTTTATCATTGTACAGAAAAATAAACTTTTCACATTGAAAAGGTATTGAGTCTTTTATTACAGATCAAGTTGTCTTGATAACATATTTCACGATTTTTACTCTACAATTCCTGACAATATCTGTGTACAATATCTGTGTACTATTAAAATGAGATAAAAAAAATTGCCATTTTTCCCTCTGAAACCACCAGATAAAAACAATCAAATTTGAAGACTGTGATTTCAAGAATTCAAGCATGTTTCTAAATCCTGCAAATAGCTGCACTTGGAAACCACATCTGTTCAGTTTAAGAAAATCTAGCAAATAGATATCTTAGAATTCTGTTCAATCATTGGTCAAATCCTATCTGAGAAGGTTGTACATTGAGGGCACTATTGTGCATATCAGTTGACATGATAATGTAATATTGTCAACTTACCGTGAGTCACTGCGTAACATTTTGTTGAATTACATTTACTTACTCATGGGACAACAGCTGTACATTTTAATCATATTTGCATAATATTTTGTCCTGAAAAAACTTTTTAATGTACAAAGTATTTGTCTTCCAATACATCGCTGTGTTATGGTAAGTGAATGAATTGTCATTAGGACACAGAATTCTGTTGATTATCAGAAATGACACTAACATACAGGCTGTCTTCAGATGTTGAACTCTGGGCACTTTTACACAACTTTGAGAGTAGAGCTTGAAATTTTATTTCCCAAACAACATGGAAATTACCCTGGGTGTTACAGCCATTGCAACATTGATCAACACTTTTGGTGTTGTGGCGGACAAAGTCACAGTCTATTGTAGATTTTTTGTTGATTTTGTACAAGAAATTCATTACACTAGTCAGGGCCTTGATACAAAATGACTGAATGATCCAAAACACACCAATGTAACAAATGATAAAAAAATTTCTGGTATCCAGCAGAAATAGTACAGGTATGTCTATTGTTCAAAAGGTTGATTCGACTCGTAAGTGGAAAAGTTTAAAGTAACCCACACTAAGGCTTTGTTTACATGTACTGTACACATTACCAAGGGTTCATGGCTAGTTATTGAGTATTGAATGAAATAGAAAAAAAAAAGCCAAAAAAGTGACTAGGTCAAGACATTCAAAATTATCATGGAAGTCTAGATTACTGTGACATCCCACACTGTCACACATGTACACAGTAACTAATAGATCAAGTCGGTAAAAATCACCAATTTTGTGTATCATGGTAAGCAATGTGTGACTATTATGTTCGTATGTTTTCAGGGTTTTAAAAGATGATGTCTGTTGAATGTGTCACATGTGACGAGTTAATCCGTTACTTTTCCTGATCAACTTGATGTGATGATAAGGGAAGATGAACTTGGCAGTAAAAAGGTCAAGATTTGTTGGTTTCTCCCTTTGTCATATCAGTCTTCACACCTCAGTGCCAGTCTTTATATCTGTGAGTTCATCAGAAATATATCTTACAATCTTCATAGGGGCTGATCAAATAAAGCATTTTTGTTAATTCATCTTGAAATATCATTTATGGTCAGTTGTCCCAGAGAAGTTACACAATACCATATTACATACAGATATAAGAGAATTTAAGACCTTCAAATTCTGTACTGTTACTGGTACTATTATAGTGAATAGAATGGTGTACATATATTTTACATTTCAAAACTTGGTGCTTTACAGTCTGGCACTCTTGTGTTGTGAAGAAAGGTAAGCAAATGAGTTATACATAAAAATTTACCAATTGTCTAAAAACATATGTATTTTTGTATATACAGCACAGTATGTCTGTGATTTTTATTGTGTAGTAGTTTTATGGAATTCCAAAGGGTGGTCTAGAGGATATTTTAAAGGCCCAGTAACTGTAAGGTTTTTCAGCTTTTTGTTGCATGTGTCAGCTACAGTTTCTAGGTCTACTTCCCACAGTGTGTTGAAATACCCAGTACTCAGCTTGTTAACGTTGACTACATAGTATTGTGTGTCCTGCATTGTTTGTTTTGATGGTTGACTTCAATCTGAACTTGGCTGTCGATGATGACCATGCATGTCACACACTGACTTGCTGCATTGACAAACTGAAAACTGGGTATTTCAAAATGCTATAGGAAGTAGCATAAGAGACTGTATTTAAGGCATGTAAAAAAATGCTGAAAAAATTGTAAACAATTACAGTTGCTGTAATTATACAAAATATATCATTTGGCATCCTTCATCATATTTTACTATTCCAGACTGAATTATCTTTTGACTTTGAGAAATCAAGCAATGAACTTTGTCACAAAAAAGAGTGCCAAAATACTAAATGATATTCTCAGTTGTTATACAAATATTATTATCCAGATTTGTCTAAATTTTTGAAATCATTTGGAAGTTTTTTAAATCAATATTCTGACAGCTGAGTACTAGAGATACACATATATAGAAAGTGTAGGAATTCCAAATCTAAGGCATAAGTTACTCTGATCCTTAGAAAATGTAACATGTCTTCAGCAGTATATTTTAAAAATTTTTTTAAAGCCTGTGTCAAAAGCAAAGCATACTATTTCATGATAATACTGAAAGGTTCCGCTGCCTTCAATTGGTTAATTGTAGCATTTTGAGACATGTGAACTATGTCAGGGTTGAATGTGTAATGATGACAAAATGCACGAAATGTGATATTCTCACATGAGTAGAACGTGGCTTGTCCATTTATGGCAAACTGCTCATATATTGACTGCTTAAGTGTCATGCAAGAAGTATAAGGAGAGAGAGGGTTTCAATGTGTTAATTACAATATGTTTAACAAGAAAGGTACTCTTTCAAAAGTGCTACTGTAACAATAATGCAACATGTACTGTAGTACACTTTCAGAACGATGGACCGACTAGGAAACAACAGTCAAATGTGTCTCTTGAACAGATATGCAGACTCACATTGTCATAATAATTTACTCATATTTTGTGTAGGGACCATTCTAATGTACTACTTGTGTGGATTTACTTGCATTTTGAAGCTTCTGAGGAGTAACTGAAGTTTTCACTGTGTGAGATGTGAAGATTTAATGTCCCATACAGTGGATGCACGGCTAGCCATCATTTTCAATTTCAAATATTGGCAAAGCCTAGGTAAATTGTTTCTCTAGGACAGAACTAAATTTTCTGTGACCTCTGATTTTTACTCTAATTACTCTTGATTTTGAAAGAGAAAGCACTTATAGTACTTAATGTTAACATGCGGTCCATTTAAGGAGAAGATTGGGTATGTAGTCCATTTCAGGATAAGATTGGGTATATGTCTGTGATAAGCAATAGAGTTGTGGTGGTAATTCCTAAATATTTTTGATGTTACTGTACAACTTCTTACTGGATCCACTGATCTCCATATTCACAAATTCAATGTTTCCTCTATTGATACACTCTGTGATGAAATGTACCCTGTCATGAACCAGACTTGATACACTCTGTGATGAAATGTACCCTGTGATGAACCATTATTGATACACTCTGTGGTGAAATGTACCCTGTGATGAACCATTATTGATACACTCTGTGGTGAAATGTACCCTGTGATGAACCAGACTTGAAAGTTAGAAGTATTGTGGTGAAATGGTAACAGTTTCAATAAAATCTTTGGTGAAAACCATTGCTACTTTTCACAAATGTATTTTGAGTATAAGTGTGTATGTTATAGTGGGACATGCCTGGTCTAGACTGTTGATTGTATAGAATTTATCACATATTTCTTTGTATTAAAGTGTTTTATATCAGAAATGGTCTCAAACATTCATCTTTCTGTATCAATGACGGGCAGGAGTAACATTGCAAACAAGTTTCATAACTTATTGAATCTACACAAAACCAGGATGAGTCAAAACCACTCTTTCAAACTATGGTAGTGCCAACATCAAAGCATGGTAGTCCATACAAGGGTTTTTGTGTTGTGACGCCTAAAAATTCTTGTCATTTGGCTTGACCATCTTAAAACAGCATGAAAAAAATCTTCCAGCAAAGTTGCACAATGCAGGTGAACTCTGACAAACGTAATTTTAAAGAAAGAAGATCCCCTTGAAAATTCTTATACATCTACCTTGATATAAAATTGTATTAAATATCTGCTGTCTATGGTTGCTACAGATGTACAAGTAACATTTGCAGTTGTATATGAACTTGACTTTTAGTTTAAGCATATAGATATAAGCATTCACACACAAAGTCATCAATGTGTTTTCTTGAAAATTTATTGCACAGCTGGAGGGGAAAAAAACAATATAAAATATATATGTGGGGTTACACAAAGATGATAAAAATGGCAAAGTTTGGCATTTACTTGAAATTAAGAGTGATAACACACCTACGGAGGATTGCACTGGTTAAAATGGCTGAACTGATGATGCTGATGGATTGACAAAAACAATCTTACGTAATAAAACGTATGTTGAACATTTAGAACACTGCAGTTAATATCAAGGCTCATCACTCCCTGAACAATGGTAATGAACTCTGTTTGTTGTAACAAACACCATGGTAACATCAACAGCACCTAACTTGGGTAAATCAGATTTCAGAGTCATGTTTAAACACAGAGAAAAGGTAAAAACAAAGCACCAAATAAAATTGTATAAATGAATGCTTAAAGATAAAATATTCATGTATACCTAAATATGGCATATATATTTCAATATATCAAATACAGTTAAATACATGTAATACATTAGTTGCAAATTAAATAAAGTCATTTTGTGTACAAACTTGACTGACTGGCGTACACTGAATAAGTAAAGTTGCCCAAGGTATTTGAAAAAAGTTAAAGTATTCAACACAGCAAATAGAAAAATATTACAAGACTTGTGGCAGGAATCAATAATCTTGACGTACAGGACTGAGGCTTAACCCTTTGCACCCTGACCCCCTGGTACTCTATGACGTCATCGGACATTTATGTCCAAGGGTTAATAAAATAAAGGTCAGGTCAACAGTCAAAGGTGAAAAATATTAACATACAGTGTACACATTGTGAGAGCATGTGCATGGACAAATAGTATACAAATCAATAATTACTGCAATATTACCACCAGCGTTTGACATCAATGTAAAATGACTTGACAGAGATTGAAAAGATGTATAATATAAAATACACTGTCAAAGTCAAAGACACATTATGATTCAGAGTTACTTGAATTTGTAATGTTTCATCATGCAGTGCTTTATCTCTTTATCAACACAGCACTAGAGATTTCTCAATAAGTTTAGCATGATTTGTATGGAAAGCTGGTAACATACATCCCTAGTACAGAGACTAACAGATTAGATTTGACAATGGGAAAGCACAAATTGGCTCCAAGTGTTTCTCATTGCATATTTTAAGTGCATTGGAAAAACTGACAGTTTTGTTTGAGAAATAGCCATTTTGAATAAATTTCAAACATTTTTGAAGACAGCCATGGAGAACAATTAAAAGGATAATAAAGAAACGCATCATACTTTTTGGCAAAGCTAGAAAATGTTATATTTTTGAATGATCATTGTATAAAAATGTTGACTTATTAGCTTCAGTGTCACAAGAAGTACCAATAGTAAGTTAGCCATTACTTGCATTCAAACAATGCAATATTTGCAGGACCTGTGTGTGCACCCTGACGATCAATGGAATTACTTTTCAATTTCCAACATTGCTAGCATTGTGACAATGTTTTCTGATGATAATTGTAGGATGAACGTGACACAGGTTTTAATATGATGGAAAAAAAACCCCGAAATTACATTAACGGAAACAATGAAGATTATTTATGACTTGTAATCACAGAACTTAGACATCATCAAGATCAAATGTGAGACTTCAAAATTAGGTGGAAAATCTCTCTCAAAGTAACCCAAGTCCCAAAAGTAACCCAAAGTAACCCACTGTACACAGCTACTGTTTGTTTTGACTCAGACAACATCATAGAAATATCCTTTAGGTTAGAAAAATACATCACACACAACAGGTGTTTAAATTAAATAACACAGCAATATCATTGGTTGATTTGTGTCAAACAGCTGTTGGCACAAGTGTTAAAGATGAAATTACATCAACTGAGATGTGTTTATCACAGATTGTAACTAATTAACATGAACTGGTAACAATGTGTTGTTACACCATGGACTCAGGTATTCAAAACTACATTAAAGATGTATGGATCCCCCCAAAAATCTGACATAAACGGCACAGAGCAAATTACATGTAACTGCAGTATTAACGCAGGTGACAGAAATTTCAGGACAAACAGAAATAATTAAAGATGGGATAACATTACAACATTAGCAAACTTCATGGTTACAAGTTTTGACTAGCAGTGGAATTTGACAAGCAGTATGAAAAAAAGTCATGACATTTTGTGACTGAGGTCACAAAGGTATGGTGCACACAAACAATGGTTGAACAAAAATCTATTGGTGACTGTACCACACAGGATGTAGGTCACGTCATTGTGTAAGATATCTCAGGGGTGGAAAGTAGCTATTAGGTCACAAAGAGATGGCAGCTTTAGTTTTTGCATCTGTCTCTTAAATTAATCATACCGTACAAAGGGTATTGCAAAGAGTGCTACAATTCTTTACAAAAATACTGACTTCAAATAGAAAATTCAGAATTCAAAATAAAATTGACGATGTTTCATGAAAGGAGAGTGCATTTGAAAATAAGTGGCTTTCTGGGCAAAGCTCCAAAGAAGTTAATTTCAATACCAGAAATATGTCTCAAGGTCATGACAAAAGTAAATCATAGTTTCAACCGAAAGAGGGATCTGTCTTTTCTCATCATTATCACATCCTACTCTCATAGCGTATACTGTCATGTTTCAGAGGCAGTGATATGGCTAACATCGGAACTCCAACATTATCACATCCTACTCTCTCATAGCATATACTGTCATGTTTAAAAGGCAGTGATATGGCTGGTAGTATAGCTACAGCAACCATGTCACATTAGAATGAGGATATCAGTGTGAATAAATCAAGTGACCCAGAGTATAGAACTACAAGTTCTATTAGCTTTAAATACATGTAGATCTACATAGCGCTGAACTAGTCAACTGAATATATCAGAGGATTATGTAAGAGGAAATATATGCCGGACCACCAAACTAAGCTACCAACCGAGGACTACCAAACTTAGCTGTAGGACTACCAACTCAGGACTATAAAACTTGGCTGTAGGACTACCAACTGATGGCTGCAGGACTATCAAGTGACAGTTTCCAAACTCCATTGTGGGACTACCAAACTAGGCTATAGGACCACTGAATTTATCTTCGGTCCAGTATGAACTACACTTTGCAAAACAGTGTCACCAAACCCTGGTGACAGTAACACAACCTACAACTTTGAAAATTGCTTTTTACTTAAAATTATATGAGATAGTAAAATCATATGATAAAAGAGCATGACACACTTGGGTTTGGGAACTGAACTTAAAAACAGAAAATGCCTACAACAAATTACCGGTAGCACCACAGGCATCACATGAGATATTATTGTAACATTGCTACTCCTGACATCATTGAGTACCATTCAATGTAAATCCAACTTTCTGATGCATAATCATCTGGATGCTAAAAATAGGTGACCTCTTCACGTTTAGTTCACTACAGATGGGCAACCCTTTCTCCTTAGTTTCAACAAATGGGTAATAATCTCTCACACTTGTATCAAGTGGATGGTCCCTGCACAATGAGTTCTTTTTTTTCACACACTCAATAACTTATTCATATGAGTAATCTATGACCCTTTGTCTCATGCCATGCCACTTTTGCAAATTTTAAACATGACAACGCCGTTACACAGAACAGCGCCCTCATACTGCATTCATCCAAAGTGTTTCTTATGGTGGCTGTTCAAGTACAATAAATAAAACAGTTTCAAAGCATTTTGTTAGGAGTCTTTACCCATTGATGGACAAAAAACTGCTTTCCTTTTGGCAATTTGTCAAGTGACCTTAATGAGAGCTGAATAACACCAGCAAAACATGAAACTCACCGTTGGGAAAACAATGTTGTATATAGTTTGGCACTTTGCATAATATAATATTTCTCATAAAACGAGCTTTGACTTTCAAGCTTCATAAGTCTTAACCTCTGATAGATATCTAGCATGTTTTATTATTTCCTTTTTCTGGTCCAAAAACCATCTTGAAATGTCTACAGATCAACTTGTAGACACTGTCTGTGTATGTGTCATGTCCAACATTATTGTTGGTGACTGAATTTTAACGCTGACTATAATTCAATTGTCACATTGCATAATGCATACAAAGCATTGTGTGTCCAAGGCTAAGGCAGAATTTGCATTTCAACAAATCTAAGGATGAAGGATTACAAGGAAAAGTACATGTTTTATTGAGCAACAGTAGTGAAAATATTATCCAAAATTTCAATTATTCTACCTTTAACATGATTCCTCACCGGAGTAGCCTCAACGCAGAAGGGAATTCAGGAATGTACAGATGAAAGTTGCAATCAAGAAAGGTGTCAAGTAATTTGAAGGTATTATAGTGTTGGCCTAGTTATTTTGAACTTGCTCATCGGCAGGTACAGCTTAGATAGCAGCATGTAACGTGACTTTTTCCTGCAAGTTTTTGATAAATTTAAAATTATGAAGGAAATGATCGGATCATGGACAACCAATAGACTCACTTTGTGATCCATATCAATGTATGGGTCTCAAAGACTACCATACTTCAGAAATGGAAACCCTTGAACAGTTTAAGTGACAAAAAATGACCTTGCATTGCAATTTTTTCAGTTTATGATTTGTGAGATAAAAGCTTGAGATGTAGCTCTTCTGTCTTGAATTTACTTGGTTTCCGTTGCTGCTCGTAGTCATATCTTGAATGACAATGTTTTCTGAAAATTCTTCTTGTCATCTCTTTGGCTGCTGCTTTGCTTATGGTTAATATTTACAATAATTCTTTCATATCCATCATTTTAAATTGTCCATTGTAAGTGCCCTTTTTTCTCTCTTTGTCTCCCCTTTTATTAGCACTGTTTTACTCTAGGTCGTGTATTTAACCTTTGAACTCTGACCCCTTGATAACCTTTGACATAATGTAGAAATAAACCCCCGAACTTATGTCAAAGGTAACTGGCGTCAATTGATAAGTAATGTAGTTATGAATATATTATCAATAATTTTCTACTATTGTCACAAAACATGTTGAGATATCAAAAAATGCGATGTATTAACAGCTATAAAACCAAGCTGCATGTTGTTTGGTAAATATCAACATAAATAAAAACAAGATTTCTTACACAAATTTAAATCATAGACTTACAAATCCTGGCAAACAGATTTAACATCTGTTCATTGGATGATTTTCCTAACAATTTTCTTTTAAGAGAACCTGCTCAATGCAAAGAAATTCATATCATCTTGAATATAGAGAACATTGAATACAATACAGTTTGAATATATGGTGGTAAATAAATATATTGAAGAGCAGGTTGCTTAAAAAAACAAACTGACAGACAGACAACAAGATTCAGAAACTTGGTTTTGCAGTATCAGGCAAATACATCATATCTGTATGTTAGAATCATACTGAGATTGAAAAGTAATTTATGCATGTACAAAAAAAAAAATATCTGCCACAATTTTTGTGTAACTTTTGCTAGAAGCCTCCTTAAAAACATTATAAATAATATCAACATTACACACAAGTAGATTCAGTATTTGATACAGCGGGCTGACCAGTATCCAGTTTGTATTTCTCATTCTGACATACTGGATCTACTTTTTTCAGGGTTATCAAAGTTTAAAATTCACACATTACTGACCTCTTCATCCAATTTACTACCTGTTATATTTCTTTCTTAGAGCTATGAGAGATTAAAGTTTGCCAGCTTTGTTACGTTTTCCTAATCTGAGTTCATAGGTCTATGATTCTGAAACAATTGCAATGTCATGCGCAGTTTAGAGCACCTTAAAAATTACAGAGAAAAATAATTCTGGTAAGGCCTAAAATAGAGAAGCTTTTGTTTCTCATCCTAGACTAGCCCCGTAAAGATTTATTTTCATGTTCACTTGAAAAATCATAATCATAATCATAATGAGAGTGCTCCCTGTGGTGGAAAATTTCCATAGGATTACACATAAGCACTGTACAATGATAAAGGGGGAACTTATCCTGTCATTTCACTGCATGTTACAATTACTGATGCACTCATTGGTCTGTGATGCAGGTAAACAGTCCTGTTTTGTTGTTTATATGTTGGAAGTCGACTCTTGTCAGTTCAAAATAGAAACAGGAAAATAAAATTAAAAAACCCACATTTTTGCAAGAAACGTAGCACGAGAAACAAACCCATAATTTGTTTTGGCCTAATATTGAGAAAAAATAAAAGCAAGATTGTCATATTTTAGTTGTACACAAAAAGATGTGTGAGAGAAATATTCACTAACTGGCAGTTTTGATGCCCCCTACAGTTCTGAGTAAACACAAGACTAACAACAGGACAAGTTTCCTACATAAGCACCTTATGGCAGTACGGAATGATTGGTCATCAGTGGAACAATATTTGTAAACCTTAAAAGGTGTTTCTGGGGTTGTAAAAGAGCAAATTCTAAGATTTCAATTTTTGTAACGCCACTTTGTTCGACATTTCAAAGCAATTGGGTGCAAATCACACAATGTATGTTTTGTTTAATTTGATTTTTACCATCTGACAGTATAGTCATTTAACAATTAGTAATTATATTCAATGCTGTTTTTTTTAATATTAAAAAATACATGTATATAAGATCATGTGATCTGCGATCGTAGAAAAAATATGTATGAGACACATCACTGTGTACCGAACCACGACTTGTAAAAAAACATCACTTTGCCATTCACCTTCTGCTTGGAATCCAAGGGCACACCAAGGTCAAGGAATCTTCAGTTCTTCTAATAGTATGTAGGCATGTAATGAACTTGGTACATCAAAGGTTACCACAGCATCCAAATGTTCGTGTCCAAGGTTTTTACGGATTACCTTTCGACATAGCTCTTTCAAAGGCCTCGGTGTTTGCGACTGGTTCTTCAACCAGTCTAGGTATTCCTTGTGCTCTGTTAACTGCTTTGGAAGAAATCCGGTTTTCTGATCAGAAAAAAGAAGGGAAAGAGAAACTATAAAAGAACACGAGAATTATCATATTTTAAGAATAGAATCCATTATGCCATCGCATAAAAAGCACATTGCAATATTATTGAAAAATACTTTTTACTGCTGAAGGTTGGGTCGGAATGACATCACTGCAGTAGCAATGCCATCTAAAGAATCCAAAGGGAATAATTACGAGGTAATATTTCACTTACTCTATTTCTATATGTAAAGTTAGCCCCAGCTGAGACCAGTAAATTAATGCATTCCACTTGTCCATTGCATGCTGCAATGTACATTGGTGTAACTCCCCACTTGTCTTCTTTGTCAACATCAGCTCCTTTCTATCAGACAAACAGACAACAAACTTAGATCAAGAGTACCAATGCAGCATTCTGATTGGACGGGAGCTCACACCTATTGCAGTTAAATAGTTATGTACCAGTGTTTAAAAGTACCCTTTCAGTACCACAGGGGTTAATGCCAAGACACAGAGCATTTTAATAGATAAAGGAAAATTTGGCACTAGAAGAAACAAATGATTAAATACATGGAGACCATTGAGAAAGCAGTGTAAGCTTTGTAAAATTTATTATGAAAACTGCCTTATTAGAACATTTGACTTGTGCTTTGCCCACGGTCTTTTGTGGAGGAACCGTGCTTTGCCATGCAAGTGTTGTCTCTTTTCATTGTCTGTTTCACTTGCACTGTCTTAGCAAAATACACATGCGACCCATCCCTCTTGTTAACAATGGTTGGTGTCAAACTCCTGTCTAATGACGGTCGCTGAATTTAAAATCTATTTTCTTTTTTTTTTCAGATACTTCAAACCACAGAAAACACCACTCACAGCAGCAGAAGCACATTATGTTAACATAACTCCATGAACCCTATTCAGGCATTATAAACTCCATTTGTATACAATTTGCTCTATATAGCACTCACTTTGTGGCTCATGTTACATATCACACATTTACCCACATTTTGTGTGTGTCTGCCTGTGGTAGAAGTTATTTCATAAAGTTCCATAACTGTTGATTGAAGAAGCCATCTCACGGTATTTATCATAGATACAAAAAGGTTGACCTATTCAACCCACATTCCCGGTAAAGACTTCCACAATCAAAATTGATAGCAATGGGTTTTGGGCCAAACCATGGTGGTGACAGGGTTAAAACTTGGGAGGGGCAGGTAGCAGATACACTGTGCTCAAGGGCTGGGTGTAAGAAATGCAGATAGGATGATTTGGAGTGAAATCATGACAGGTCTTCCAGTCAATGGTAAAACACTCACTTCAAAGGAGTAAAACAACTGACATCATTATTTTATTTACACTGACATCACACTGCATCAAAATTCACCATACCTGTATGACTTTTCTCTTCTGAACGGTAGTTTATTGTTGGTAAAGGATATTGATTGTTTACTTGCATGTTTGCATACAGACATTAATAGATCTTACAATTTCATATTCATTTTTACCAGAGTGAAAGCAAAACAAATCAAAACATTTGCTGAAAAATATTGCTGATGAGATGTGTAATGTCTGAAATGTTGCTAGTCAGTTCATATACTTTGTAACTGATATTACAGTATGTTCATAGAAATATTTGGAACATGATGAGAGCTTTCTTCAAATGCAGTTGACTGGGTTTTCAATAGAGACAAAATTTAACAATCCTACAAGCTGACATCATTCATTGTCTTCACATTGTCTGCATTATCAAAGAACATTATTAGATCTGCCGGCAGACTGAACTAAATATTCTTCAATTGTAAGCAAATGATATAAAATGACAAAGGTTTACATAAAAAGATGGATACCAGTGAAAACATACTGTAAACACTTTGAATTAGCGACATCTTTTTTCCATGTTTTGGAATTTCGTGATCAGCAGGTTTTTGACCACAGTAAATACAGGGAAATTTAAATCAGTTACATCTTGAAATAGTGAATTGACAGACTTTTTAGTTAAATTTTATAAAAACAGGATGCTAAATAAAAAGTAAGGTTTAAAGATTGTGTGCAAATTTTCCTTTATCATATACCTAGATTCACGTACCCATGTAAACCTATGAGAAAAGGCGCTCTTACAGGTGTGTAATAAGTTGCCGTATCACGCCCAGGCACACTTTGCCCAAATAAGGTAGTGTGCGCGCTTTTTCGAACTTTTTTGCGCTTCGCTCGTAGTTTTGAAGCAAATTGTAGACAGTTTGAATCTTATTCCGATCAAAATTGGTTTTAAACAAGTGCTTGATAGTCTCCTCTCAATGTTTCGCTGAGAAAGTGTATTTTAACGAGCAGGATCAACTACTCATCTGTGCTCATTCTGTAGTGATATTGGCGTTCCCATAGAACAAGCTCATGACGCGTTCCACAACAGAACAAATGACAACATAGTACATATTAATCCGCAAAGTTGCGTGGCTCATGTTTTTTTTTAATTTATGCCCATAACTTTAAAAAAATTTTAGTGATAAATACTGAAACATATCACAACCGTTCAATAGGTATATGATAAAACCTTTGCGGCCCAGATACGGGTTTTGCGGACCTTGGTCGTATGGCGTACGGGCCCTCGCACGCTCGGGCCCTTCCGCCGTACAACCTCGGTACGCAAAACCCGTATCAGGGCCGTAAAGATTATTACTTCATAAACCATCTTGTCTGAGAGTGCCCTCAATACTATGAATACAAAGTTATCCATCAGAAAATATAGTGTTCTTGTAATTTTTTTTATAAAGTTCAGTTGTGATACAAATTTTCTGGCTCTAGCCAAAATATGCTATTAATTTAGGAAATCTGCTCTCAGATATCTATAGTAGCAAATCAACCATTTTCACTCGGGGGCCACTCAAAAGAGTGCACCACCAAAACTATGAAGTTGAGTTGTAAACAAATATTCTATGGTAATTCTAGCTGAAAGATGCTACGGAATCTGCTCTTAAGTATCTATAGTAGTAAATCCATCATTTTCACTTGGGGGCAACTCAAAAAAAGTGCACCACCAAAACTATACTGTTGAGTTGTAAAACAAATATTCTAGTTCTAGCTAAACGATGATATGGAATCTGGTCTCATGTATCTACAATAGCAAATTAACAATTTTCACTGGGGGCCACTCCAAAAAAGTGTGCCACCAAAACTATGAATGGTTTAGTGATGATGCCGACTCAAAGTAAACATGGTGGATATGACTTCTCAGCTATATATGAATGAATGCAGTGACTGAATACCTTTAATCATATAATTTTATAATATCACGGTATTAGTAGGCCTTATGATGGTTAATTTTCAGATGTGAGGACTAGCTTTGAACAAGATAAAATCAAAGTAAAAGCATTTTCTCAAATCACTCAATTTACCGTACTCGTCCGAGTATAAGCCCCTGCTCGTGTATAAGCCCCCCTACTGATTTTAGAGGATTTTAGAAAATGCATTACATCCGTGTATAAGCCCCTACCCTAGTGTAACTCAAATACAGAAAGGTTAGGAGAGTATATTTGGTCATTTAACTTGGTAAAATTAATTTTAGATAATAAAGAAACCATTAAAAGATGTTAAAACAATGGGAAACTGGAGTTCCCTGGACAATATCGTAAGGAAAATGACACGTTTTTTCAGTACTATCTTGATTCTTTGACCCTACCCCCGTCACCTAAATAGAATAGTCTCACTCATGTCCGCCATTGTTTATTTTCATTCACGGCCACGATGATTTCATGCTTGAAACATGCAGTTTCTTTTGTTTGAAGCAATTATCCTTTCATTTGTGAAGACTTTTCCTGGTGACTATTACAATTTTCACTGCTATGTTGTTGTTTTCACAAGATGTAGACAGTTTGATATTGGAATATTGAGTTGCCTTTCCGTGTGGGCAACGCATGCCTGTTCACAATCAGTGAATCACATGTCATTATTGTTGATCAGATACATGACGTCTTTGTTTCAAGTTTGGGTTTTTTTTCGACGCTGAAATTTCACGAAAATGTCACTTCTGTATTCAGAGATTGTACAATCAATTTCTTTGGATGTGTAAGTCGATTTTGAAAGCGATAGAAAGATCGAATGGTGTTGAAAAAATCGTGCATAAAATTAGCATAAATTAAGCGTCCATGCCAGATAAGATGGGGTTGCTCGAGTATAAGCCCCTCCCTAGTTTTACCGCTGTTTAGTGTCGCCGAACCGGGGGCTTATACTCGGACGAGTACGGTAGTAGACAGCTTACTTACTTTGATGAGAAGCAAGGTGCAGTGTGGGTAGAGACCAGAGACAGCATGAAGTGGTGTTGCTCCGTGTTTACACTGACTATTGACTTCTGCACCATTGTCAAGCAGTTCCTCTATGCACTCAGCATGGCCCTTGTACGCAGCCCAGTACAATGGCGTCTTACCGTAATAATCTTTCCTATTTATATCACTAGTTCCTGGAACGCAAGAAGTAGTTTTGTATAATTATGGTGAAGCTAATCTCATAGTGAGTTGATACAGTTATCTCTTGAGACAAGCGTTCCAATTTTGTTGACTGTTTCTTTCAATCAAATGACAGTTGACCTGGATAGGCTTAACACTGAGAAACAAAACACAAAGCTCACTGACAACTTTAATTAAAGATGTGGACTGAAGCAGGATGCCCCAGTGTTTCATCATTATCCAGTCATGTCACCATGGCAATGAGCTGTATCTCAGAAATGATTTGCCATGTTGCGGCCATGGTAACTAGCTGTAATATGAAGGTTTGCTTGGCAGCAGAAAAGTCCTTGGTGACTGAAGGCCTGTATCTGTTTGGATTACCAACTGTAGATTTGACAGAACAGCAATTTAATCTGCAGGTTTTTGTCACATTCACTTGTTGAGTCATATCATGTTATGCAAGCCTTGGAGACATACTAAAATTCTAAGAAATTCTGTATTACACTTTCTAAAAATATATTAAACCTGTTTTGAAAAATACCCTGTCATATAAGAGACTGGGCAGTTAGGAAAAAAAATTTGGGCAGTTAGGAAAAATACTTAATTTTAACTTCCGAGAAATTAAGTATTATAATTTCTAAAAATATATAAAGCCCGTTTTTTAATACCTGGTCAATGTAAGACATGTGCAAGATAACATGTGACAAGACTGAAATATTGTAAAATGCTTACCTTGGGAGTTGAGGACCTCCTTCAACTTGGATAGACTGCCGTGACTGGCAGCATAGTGCAGCTCTGTCCAGTTGTGATTGTACTTTGGAGATATCTTATGAAGGTAATTGTTGGATGACTTGCCCCGCTGAGACGGTTTCCATTCAAACCAGGATATGGAGTGCTTGATGCCCATCGTGTTCGTCAAGTTGGCCTCCAGTTGTAAGGCTGGTCATATTTGTTGCAGAAGCCCACTTTTATAGGCCTTGTGAGAGAGTGATTATAGAGTCTTAGAGAAAAGTTGAAAAGTGGAGACTAGCTACTTTGATCTCAGCATACCTCAGAGGCTTCAGTGTTGTCAACACTTCATCTCTTCTACAGGAAAAGAAAAAATATAAAACACATGATTATTACTCTTGGTTGTAAAAATCCCATTACATTTGGATGAAATCAGTGAGGCCCTATGCAGCCGTGATATAACGCATGTATTTATGGATCCGGTAATAATACAAATTTTTCCCAAAACTCAGTTAACCTGTTCATCCCTAATCATCTCTGAACAGCTCTACAATCACCATTGATAACAATGGCTTTGGGCTAAACCATGGTGGTGAACGGTGGAAGCATATGCAACATCAAGAAAAGATGAGCATCATTTCCACATTATCAAGGCAAATATCATCAAAGATACTGTACAACAAATTGGTCTCCTTCAAGAATGTCATTACAAATGGTAGGGGGTTGACAACCTGCTCTTTATGGAAACTGAAGTGTTTTGTAAACAAAAATTCTTAAATCAATTCAAATGTAATCAGTCAACAAATCTGTGATGTGGATATTAGATCTCAATGTCAAGAATCTCAATGAGTACATTGTGTGTCTGTCATTAACCCTTAGAGTGCCAATTTTTGCTGCCTTTATGGAATATAACCCAAAAAACTTTTTTCAGATCTAGTCAATTTTTTTCAGATTTTTCCACAAATTTTGGTCAAAATTGGAGCCAATGATAAATTATGTAAATTTGGTACATAACGATCAAAAACATTACAGTTAGATTTTTAAAAATTTCCACAATGTTATACTGGAAATTTGGTGAGGAAAATATCAGCACTCAAAGGCTTAAAACAAGCATCTCATTAAAGGGACAAAGTCGGCCATTTTTCATGAATTTTGTTTGATGCAAGATACTACTTATATTGTTTGACATGTTAAAAGATACTAAATGAATGGGTGACTATGCATATATTCGACCCTGGTTTTAGACAAATTAAATGAAACCATCGCAAAAATGAATTAATGGTCATGACCATTAATTCATTTTTGCAATGGTTTCATTTATCGTCTCTAAAACTGGGGTCGAATATATGCATGGTCACCCATTCATTCAGTATCTTTCAACATGTCAAACAACGTAAGTAGTATCTCGTATCAAACAAAATTCATGAAAAATGGCCGACTTTGCCCCTTTAAGAAAACAGCTCCATCTTAAACATGCAGAAAACATACTTTATCAAAATTTGTTTTGAAATTAAAATATCACTATCAAAATCAACAAATATACTGGCAGACTTTGCTCAGGAGGCATGGGGGATGGATGTTTGAAAATGCATGACAGATAAAACTCATAATGTTTTACGGAGAAGGGGGTTGAGCTCTATTTTAATCATTGGCTGAAAATTTGCACTGACCAGCAACATATGCAACCTGTCACACTGAAGAAACCATCACAGATCAGATTTTATTTTGAAATGCCTTTTTTTTTTTCAAAAAGCTGTAAATAATTTAAACTTCCACCAAACTACTTCAGCAACTTATCATTTTTAAAAGAAGTTTAATTCTTAAGTCTATTGTCACAATTTTGCTCTTTCAAACTTTTGTTGGGTGGGGGGGGGGGGGGGGTTTGGGGTTGAGGTCAAATGCAATGAGTTTCCAGATGGTCACTTAGATGATTGTCCGTGTAGCCATAGACCTAAAAAAAGAGGATCTATGGTGCAGCTCACTCTTAATCATTCTCTTCTATGTCTATCTGTCTGGTTTTGTCTGCCGCTGTCTCTGTATATATGTCTGTCTATTTGTCTGTCTGTATATCTGTCTGTTTGTTTCAATGGAATTGAGGAGCACACAGTCATGCAAAACTTCTCAATAAACCACATTACATTCTTCTAACCTCGCTGCCAGACTCTTACAGATGCCTAAAATCAGGCATTCACCACTTTGGGACATGCTATTTTGTGGAAATGTGGAAAGTGAAAAAAACTTGAGAAACCTAAGCCTGGAAAGTCATCTATACTTTCACTGCTGATGATCTCACTGAAAAAAATTCAAACAAAGTGAGATAAGAAAAAAGGAAAAAAATTAAGAATTTCACCAATTTTCTTCAAAAAATAAGAACAATTTACGAGCAAATTACAAGTTTAGGACTGACTGAACTGTGACAGAAGTAAAATAAAAAACACAAAGACACTCTTTCTTGTGTTTTTTTAGACTTTACATATATCAATGCTACATCTCCAGTAAGATATTTAGATTGATTTGACCTCAAGATAATTTAATTCTGAGAGCATATCATTTTGAATGAATTATTCATTACCCAAGCGATTCACTATGAATAGTATGACAATACACTGATACATAAATTCATACAAGCACAGACCCATGCAAATACACCCATGCACACACACAGACATGCACACACACAGACATGCACACACACCCATGCACACAGACATGCCATACTCTCATGGTGATGTGTATCTGACAGCAGATTGACATTTCAACAAGTCAGAGCTTTCAATTCACTCAAGGATGCTGCATAAAAATCAAGTAACGCCTCAAGCTCCAAAGAGGCCAGCGGTTTACAATAACACAGACCAATAACAGATGTGAATGTCAAAGAAATGACAGCCATGCAAATTTACTGGTTGTCATGGCAACAAGCCAGCATTCTCATCTGCTACTATGGTGTTGGTCGTTGACAAGGAAAACAACTAATGAGCATTCATCTTTTACATCTCTTTCTTTTGTATTTTCTGCCGTCATTAAAATTCTGAACAAAAAGAACATTATGCTGATGTGGAAATCACTTCGATAATACAAGAAATACGGTTGAATCTAACCTCTACTCTTTTCTGAGTCATGCTTCTTTATACTACAGCTTATCTGCAAATGTAATATCATACATGTACTTAAGTAAAACAGGACACATGGAAAAAGATACGGTTTTATATTTAGCTTGCTCCTGTTAGTGTTCTAAGGAAACTTAGAGGATTATCAGCCGCATGTGGCAAGAAACTAGGCTACCACTTTCCAAACAATTCTGTGGATCAGTTGGGGCTACACCCAATTGCTAAGTGACGGTTGCAAGGGAAATGTGTAATGTTCTGGAAAACACCAATTTTTGCAACTTTATTCATAAGAAATTACATCATTATGTAACCCTGAGTCACTGGATGTACATATGCAGTGGTTGCTAAACTACAGACTGTGTAACAGCAAAGATATACAATGGATTTCAAGGACATTTGAAACAATTTCCGTGATTCGAAATCTGGTCAAAACACCTAAAACTTTGGGAGTCAGTATACAAGATATTCAATGCCAATGGTACATAATCAATGCCAAAACTAAGCTTGAACTTTCTTAGGTTGGGTCTTCACTTTCTGAAGTTAGATTGCGAGGGTTTGAAAGTTATGTGGTGAGGATTCGAAGATAAGTTTATAGGATCAGAGGTTACATGTAGGTGGCTTAAATTTGAAGTTAGGACTTGAGGATTTGAAGATAGGTTGACAGAATCTGAAGCTAGGTTGCTAGATTCTGAACATAGATGGATAGAGTCTCAGGATGGTTGCTAATGCCGATTTTGAAGTTTCATGTTCATTGCCAGGGCTGATTTCTAAGTTTCAAGTTCAAGTTTCCAGTTCCCGCTTTTGATCAAATATCAAGGAGCGCTGTCATTCACAAGTGTTTGAACATATTGTTCAGCATTATATTGCTGCACACGATAGAAATCACTAAGCCATACCAAGGGCTGAACATATCTGATGTCATAAATAACTTTTAAAGTGTGGGTGCATCGTGTGAACTGCAGAAATCATGATGGTGACCATGGTGGTAAACGCAAGGAGATTGCTCTCTGTGCATTGGCAGATGAGAATTTTGCAATATTACAACGTGTGGTACAATATTTGTAAAGTCTAATGATCACTGCTTCAGCTGCAGACATGACAGACCAGATATGAACTGAAAATGCTCACGTGTTTCATTATATATTGCAGTTATGTGTAAATTTTAACCTTTGCTACATGTTTGCAACTTCATTGAAAGTATTATGATCAACATAATGAACAATAATCACCGCCAAATAGGTCATGAAGTACGGTATACAAATATGTAATTAGCTGAAATAAAAATATTAAAGTTCTTTTACTGCTGTCATTGTATCACCACTTTATATAACAAGTGTCATTACCGTTGGCCAAGTCCTTCAAGCCATACATGCCGAGCTGTGAAAGCTCACTAGACATGTAAATTATAAATTAACTGACTTTTGATATTGTTTTAACCTAGTATAATCATCAATGTACATAGCATATTTTGTCAACTTTGATCAAGTAAATCCTAGTATATATCCCTAATAAGCAAAGTTCATTAAATATATAAATTAGGAATTGGCTTAAGTAAAAATGCTTAGTGATTTTCAATAATGTTGTATCATAGTAAGTGCAATATATGTAGCAAGTTTTGTCAACTTTGGTCAAGTTGAATCAGGTATATATCTCTAATTATGAAAGTTCATTATATATGCAAGTTAGAAATTGGCTGAAGAGAAAATGCTTAATGACTTTCAATAATATTGTATTATAGTGTCTTTAATGTACATAGCAAGTTTCATCAATTTTGATCAAGTCAATTCAGATCAATATCCCTAATTATGAAAATTCATTTAATATGTAAATTAGGAATTGGCTGAAGTAAAAATGTCTTTTGATTTTCAATAATGTTATATCACAGTATCTTTGATGTATACAGCAAGTTTCAACAACTGCAATCAAGTTAATTCAGATATATATCCCTAATTAGGAAAGTTTATTGAATATGCAAATTCGAAATTGGCTGAAGTAAAAATGTTCAATGACTTTCAATAATGTTAAATCATAGTATCTTTAATATATATACCAAGTTTGGTCGATTTGATAGAGTCAAATCAGACATATATCCCTAATTAGGAAAGCTCATTAAATATGCAAATTTGCAACTATCTTTCATGTCACCCCTTAATGGTTCCCACTGCTGATATATCTTGGTGTGATCAACATTTGTAGCAAATCTCATCAAATTGTGTGTAGTCGTTTTTAATGTATATATTCGTTTTTTCTAAAATCATTAATTATGCACATGAGCAAAAAGTATGCAAGCCACACCCACCAAACACTAACCACTTCTTGCCATTTGCTAACTGAATCTATGTACTAGATTTGATTCTGATCTGATGAGCTGTTTTTGAGATATTGGACCAACAGAAAGAAAGACAGACAGACACACAGACAGACAGACAGACAGACAGACAGACATCGCTGCGACATATGCTCATGTGTGTAAACACGTGAGCAAAAAACGGAAACCATTCACACCGTGTCTGACCGGGGTCTGACCATAGCTCTTCCACAATTTTTGGTAAACCTTTTACCCAATGAAAATTGGACCAATAGTAAACTGCGATTAAAATTTGTTTCAGTTGCACAATGCCTGACTCTTTTCCTGAGGCTCCATCTGCAAATCATAGTTGGAAGTCAGATTGGCTGAGCAAGACCAAACATATTGTTTGACAAACTTTAATGACATAATTATATGGTTTGCAGTTGATAATACATGGGAATAACACTACCCAATGTTTCTGACTAGATGGGGAATTGCTTGAAAACTAGTGGAATATTCGACTCAGAAAGGTGTCTATTATTTTTTCCTATTTGTAATGAAGCAATACACAAAATTAGTGACGTAGCTGCCGATATAGCTCGGCTGTGGTATGAAGAGAACTATTTGTGACAAATGTTGATGAAGAAGGTAATTGTTGGTTTCAGAGAAAAAGATCTACCCGGGGGTATGATCCAAAATGAGAATAGTGCTTGTTTCAAATGGCAACTCTGTTCAAACAATACAGCCCATAAGCCATAAACAATTTATGCTCTCTACAGCAAACCATGTGAACCTTTGGTACCAGCAGCTGACGATGACACACAGTCAATTACATACACTCTAATCCAAATCAGAATCAGCCACAGTTATTTCGATGATAATTTATTGTCGACTAAAAGTGACGAAGTCCATGGCTTTGTATTTGCAATATGGTCGGCGTGTTTTACTGGCTCAGCCTTCCGACAAACACATATACCAACACATATAAGCCTGATTACGGCAGCCATAACAAGAGAAATTGGAGGATATAATCAAAGCAAGGTTCTTGTTTCATCATAATTTGAATATATCAGTCACATTTTGATCATCCTTATGAACCTGTATATCAAATATCAAAGCTATCACATAAGTGGTTTTTGCGAAAAAAATTGACCAAAATTGGTAAAAACTGCCCAAAAAATACAAAATTGCAGATGTCATTATATTTGAATATATCACATTTTGATCATACCTATAAACCTGTACCGGTATACTAAATATCAAAGCTCTCAGACAAGTGGTTTTGGAGAAAACTTTTTTGACCAAAGTGACAAATATTGCCCTAAAATATAACTTTGCATCTTTCTTCACAATATGAACACAAATCTGAAATAGGTTATCAAAGTTGTCTGACCAGCAGTTTTGAAGAAGAGGATTTGTAAAGATTGTTTTACCAGTAATGACAAATTTGCCTTAAAAATACAAATTTGCTTATTTCATACAATAAACATAGCATTAATGACACTTGGCTCACATTTGGTTCAATGTGGCAGGCCAGTGTGAGTATACTTAATTAAGTTTACCCCTGGGAACATGCATACCAAGTTTCAAAGCAATTGGATGAGCAATTTCAGAGAAAATGATTTTTCGACCAAAAATGAGAAAAGTTGCCCCAAAAATACAAATATGAAAATTTCACCACAATTTTAAGAATCCGACAGAAGACAAACCAAGGATCAAGAGTATTAAGTTTCAAAGCAATCCAACAAGAACTTTGGGAGAAAATGATTTTTGACCAACAATGGGAAAAATTGCCCCAAAAATACACATATGAAAATTTTACCACAATTTCAACAAAAATCTGACAGAGATCGACCCTAGGGTCATGCATACCAAGTTTCAAGGCAGTGGGACAAGTGGTTTCAGAGAAGATTTTTGACAAAAACGGGAAAAATTGAGTTTCTGATGTGGACGGACATGCATCCGCACAACTAACATACCTTATACATACACAACAGACATACAACGCCGTATAGCTCTTTTTGGTTTATATACATATATTAAATGTGAGCTAAAAACATGTTGTGTTTTACTTGTCAGCACATTGTATGTATATGTGAGATGCACTGTTAAATTTGACAAGTCAACAATACTGAACATGTACCTGACAGACACATATGCTGTTGTAGCAAGCCAAATTCTGGCTACTTTCCAGATGCTGTTGTAAGACCATGAAACTATAGTAAACACACACATTGATACAAACCAACATTAATTACAAATGGAGAAACTTTAGCCAGTCAAGGCTATACAAATGTTTCCAAATAAATCAAACAACACATAAATAAAAATTATGCAGGAATGATAGACGACGAGGCATTTTTCCAAAGTATTGTCATAGGTGTTTCTATGTTGCGACAAATAAATTACTGAAGTAAGTCTATGATTTACATGTATTGTGTATCTTTGAAGCAGATAGAGTCACTTGATATCATACAAGCTGTGTTACTGCTCACCCAAGTTCTTGACCTACTTTCTTCACAATAATATATCAAGCGTTTCATGAGTACATCCGACACACAATTGCCATTTTCATTAAAAAACAGTCATCTAAATCATGAGAAGAACACTTGCTAGATTGGTATTTGATTTTACAAAAACATTAATTGCACAAGACTGATGACATTTTTTACTTTAATGGTGCATCATACAATATAAATATTTCCATGTACCGGTAATTTTGAGGATATGAATTTCTCCATTTCCAGAAATATACCAAAGGGGCTACTAAGCTTGTATTTTTGTTGGAAGCTACACTGCCATGCCATGCAATCTGCAATATCATATTTTAAATTTTGGGGTGAAAATGAAGATAAAAGAACTTCACATTTCTGATCAGCTCGAGAAACTGACCCTCAATTTACAATATTTTGCATTGGCAAAAAAACTGTTGGAAACAACACTTTGTTTTAGTCTCTGTGATCAGCATATGAAATTGTTAGCTGTAGTCTCAGTTGTTTTCATGGTTCTAGCCTATTGGTACATGGATGTCTTCTGAGATGAACATTAGGATACAAGACTGTCTTCCATATTACATGTAGACACTAGCTTTTCTGAGGATTCCCGGTCCCACCCTGCAATAATAAATACTAGGCCATCACTCCTTGGAGACGACAGTTATTAAATAAACTAGCAAAGCAAATTTGGGCCATGGTTAAATCTGGGATAAAAGGAAACAGAATGACCAACATCCTAAAAGATGTGTACGTTGGGATGTGATGGGGAACCCCTAAGAAGTTTTTCATAAAATATCAAAAGTGAAGTCATATGGGTACATACAACCATAGACCCTAAAGGGTCTATGATACAACAGACATTTATTCTTGAAAACATTTGAAGATACAAATGTTTATTTTATGTTGGAATACATACCACACACGTTCCTTCACACATCTATTCAGATATGGATTATATCGACGTCATCGTACTTTAATCTTGTTGGAGGTACTGTGGGCCAGATGTTCAAATTTATGCTCTGGCCCAATCAGTGTGAACACTCACTCAACCTATAATTTTGCAACCCCTTTGCAGCTGGGCGCCCCATCTTCGCCTTGCAGCAGGCACTCAAGCTTTCAAACGTGTCTACGTAATAAAAAACCCTACGCTACCCGGGATATCTTGGCAACGGGTGAAGCAAGTTAAAATCACCGTGGCCAAAATTAGCTTCCGAATGTAAACATTGCACATGATCACATGAATGTACATGAATGAACGCACAGTGTCACAGATTATGATGTAACGCACTGATAGATTGCTTCAATAAGCGTATATTACAAAGGTCTACACTTTGGTCTTTGTACAAAAGGCAGTAAATGAACAATAATGCAAACCTAGAGAGTACTTTCGCCATTTATATAAAGACAATCGTTAGTCACAATCCCGTCACCCAACACGCACATTGCAGATTCATTTTACGCCCTCAACTTGCTCAGTGTCGGTTTGCGACCGGCCGTGGACCGCGTTTTCCGAAAATTACATTTTCAGCGGTTCATGAGGGTCACAGAGTTCCAAAAAGTGAAAATGGCACACCTGCATCCGCAATATATACACGAAGAAAGCTATAAACTTACCAAAATTAGTCTTAACCTCATCTGCATGGAAGGAAGACCGCTCTTCTCCATCCCCTAGATGCACGGCTTTGTGTGTTGCTGAAGCAAAAATATCGAATATCTGCCAGATTGACCCGGAAGTAAACACTGAGGTCACAATATATGTGAAATGTGTCCTGAACTGAAGTAAACACTGCACATTTGGAGAACCGAACATCCAGGGCAGGGTTACTAATGTGTCAAAACAACCCGATCCTCACACGCGTGCCCTGATTTGTAACAAGATACTGGTTTCCAGGTAATATTTCTTATGAAATATTGTTTGTACTGCGGGCTGAAATGTTGCAAATCGATTGTACAACTCCGCAGCAACACTGCAGCATGATGCAGTACTGTCACACTCATTGTATCCTACCAGTATATGTGACATAATTTATTCAAGTCATTATCATCGTTGATAATTTTGTTTCTCTGATTGGCCCTTTCGTAAGTACACATAGTTTCTATAAATTCTATAACCCTGTCATTCAGTTACACCCTCAGAAGGGCATAACATAAGGCGTTATTAGTCATGGCAAAGTCGTTAAAAAATTAATAAATTATGATTATGAAGACTGTTGATAAATATTTAATATTTCTGGCATTATTGTATACTTAAAAAGTACCCTACTGCACTTGAATCCTGAATGACGATTTGTTTTCATGCCAAATTCACGCAGATGACCCAGACCCTGTTAACAAATTTATGATTATGAATGTTCTTGATGAAAACTTAATATTTCTGTCATTATTGTATTACAAAAGTACCCTACAGCACTTGAATCCTGAGTGATGATCAGTATTTATGCCAAATTTACACAGCTGTAGTACAGACCCTCAGATATAAGGTCAATATTGTTACAGCAATAGCATTGCACAGTACAACTTACTGCGCTGTAATGCGTGGTCACAGTACTGCTTTGGCAAACTCTCTAGACAGTAAATAATAGGAAGGGGCGGACTCTGACTTTCCGAGCAGTGCACAGGCCTTCAAATAACTCGTGTTTTCTTCACGGCTGCTTCTTTGTCACCAAAATTACTACTGCATTTGGGCAGGTTGTGATAGGTCAGGCATCGAACCGACCTAGTTAGCTGCTATAGACTAGTCTATAGAAGCTATTGTGATGGGTATGTGTCCGGCATCCATTGTCAGTCTGTATGTATGTATGTCTGTATGTATGTAGTATGTATGTATGTATGTATGTATGTATGTATGTATGTATGTATGTATGTATTTGTATGTGTGTATGTGTGTATGTGTGTGTATGTGTGTATGTGTATGTATGTATATGTATGTCCATTCGTGAGGATGTCTGTCCACTCAAATATCTTGAGAACAACAGTACTTACAGATTTGATATTTGTTGTGTAGATGCAAAATATGATTATGAGAAAGTAGCTTTTTTTACATTTTGATATTGTTGAAAATATGCAAATTAGTGCAAAAAAAGGCATTTTTAAAAAATATTCTTCTTCATAACCGCTAGTCAGACAGCTTTAAGTATACAGATCCCTAGGAATAATTCAACTTAGATTTGTTCAAATTGTGATGAAATATGCAAATTTGTATTTTTAAGGAATTTTTTTGTCATTTTTGGTCAAAAATTCATTTCATCAAAACCGCTTGTCTGATAGCTTTGATATTTGGTATACAGGTTTATAGGGATGATCAAAATATGATGTATTCAAATTATGATGAAATCAATTTTATATTTTTGGCGCAATTTTTGCCATTTTTGGTCAAAAAATCTTTAAAAATCTCCTTCAAAACTACAGGTCAGATAGCTTTGTTATATGGTACATGAGTCCCTAGGGATGATCTATTTCAGATGTGTTCAAATTGTGCAGAATTATGCAAATTAGTATTTTTAAGGCAATTTTTGTCATTTTTGGTAAAAAAATTTGTTTTATCAAAACTGCTTGTCTGATAGCTTTGATATTTGGTATACAGCTATAGGGATGAGCAAAATGTGATATATTCAAATTGTGATGAAATCTACCAGTTTGTATTTTTGGGGCAATTTTTGCCAATTTTGGTCAAAAAATATTTCTCCAAAAGTATTGGGCTGATAGCTTTGAAATTTGGTATACACGTTTCTACAAATGAATTAAGTAATATAGATTGAAATTATGATGAAATCTGCCATTTAGTTATTTTATGGCAATTTTTGCCACTTTTTGGTCAAAATATGTGTTTCTCCAAAATTATTTTTCTGATAGCTTTGAAATTTGGTGTACAGGTTTCTACAGATGAACTTAATGATATGTATTGAAATTATGATGAAATCTGCAATTTTGTATTTATGAAACAATTTTTTGCCATTTTTGGTCAAAAAATATGTTTCTCCAAAACTACTCGTCTGATAGCTTTGAAATTTGGTATGCAGATTCCTGCAGATGAACTAAACGTGATATGATATATTGAAATTATTATAAAATCTGGAATTTTGTGTTTTTGGGGTAATTTTTGCCATTTTTGGTAAAAAAATGTGTTTCTCCAAAACTGCAAGTCTGATAGCTTTGATATTTGGTGTACAGGTTCCAAGGGATTATTATAATATGATATATTAAATTTATGATGAAATCTGCAATTTGTATTTTTGGGGGCAATTTATGCCATTTATAGTCAGAAAATTTGATTCTAAAAAAAAACTGCTCATCAGATAGCTTTGGTTGACATGTTCTTAGGGATAATCTTAATGTGATATGTTCATATTATGATGAAATCTATTATCAATTGTGAATTTTTGCAGCTATTTTTGCCGCTTCTTTCTGGCCACTGAAATGAGCTATCAAAGATTTCCACCTTCTTCATCAACATATGTGTCAAAAATAGTTATTCTCTACATAACACAGCGGAGCTATATCGGCTGCTAGGTTGCTTGAAACACATTTGCGATTACTAATAATGCCTCATCCCCCTTTGCCTTTCACTAGTATCACTGCATTGGCATGATGGCGCCACAGGCAAGTGTGTGTCAATGGACTGCACTTCACAAATAACGGATGGCAGTGGTCCATGGTTACTGGCCGGAGAAATTGTGAATCAAGATAAAAAAGGTCTCCCTCAATACCTTAAAAACACTTCAAATCCCACCCTTTTTCATCACCACAGTGGAAAGTTATCATGTGTTATAAGAGTAAATTTTAGCTCACATTTGGTGTATGTATATATACCAAAGAGAGCTTATGTAGTGAGTCAACGGCATATGCATGTACGTCTGTCCATATCAAAAACTTCAAAACCACAGCACCTACCATCTTAGAATAGGTGTACAGGTGCAAACGGGCATGGAGATGTAAATTTATTAAAAAGAAGATGTCAGTGTCAAAAATGTGCAAATGAAGTAAAAAGCAAAATCCTGCAAACAAGCTGCTAAGGTTCTGTAACCACAGGCCAGATTTAATTGAAACTGTTCAAATCCCCCTCTCTCCCCCCCCCCCAAATAAATTCCTCCAGTCCCCTCCAAACTGTTTGTGAATGCAATAGTTCATATTCCTACTGTATTATAATTATTGTAAATGCAGAAAAAATGAAATGGTTTATGCACATCTCTTGGGAGTTTGGTTTGTGGGGGAATTAGAAACTAGAGCAAATTCAAATAAATATTGTAAAACTAGTTCAAGCTGTGGAAAAAGATCAAAAGTATTGATTGCCAAGGCAAAGTTAGGAGTCTTTAGTAAATAAGCCAGATTACCACATGATAGACAATTTCCATACAATCATTAAAATACTTCAAAATTGATTTAGCCATGTTTAGGACTTTAACCATGTGATAGTACCGTATAATCTGGCCTCAAATATACATAATATTGTAAACTGCGTAGACTATAACATTTTTTAGTGTACAAGTTGCATTAATGGTATTTATTTGTTATTTTTGATTATTTATCAAAGAGGTCAATAAGCAGTCCCTCTACAACTGTTTAAAAATAAAAAGCAAGCAAAAATACCGTAAAACATTGACACTTAAACGAGACAAAACCATAAAAGTTTAAAAACTGTGTCAAAAGAAATTTGAATTGACAATTAAGTGAACAATGTGAAAAAAGATGATTGATCAATATTGCAATGTGGCCATAGGTCAACTTTCTAGGTGGTTTAAACTTCCCAGGTGGTTTAATAAGTCACCTTTCCATTTCAAAACATGTCTTATAAAATTGTTCTTCACTCATCAGCCTTGTTATTGATAATTGCCAACTAATTTGCTATTATAAGGATGTTAATTGTGTGGGTTTGTGTGAGTGGATTGGTAGGTGTGGGTGTTTGTTCATTAATGTGAGTTTATTTTCGGCTATGAGCCTGCATGAATACAGTACACAAAAGAAGAAAGACTTATTTAGTTGAATTATTGCTTGAGTATCAAAACTACATTCTTTTGTGTTATTGCCAGCTTCTTGTTTTACAGAAAAAGAAGTTTCATATTCGTAGGAGGTCAGAACTCTCTCTGTTAAGAATGAGCCAAAACTATTTATAAATACTCTTGTATTTTTGTTTTAATGATTTTTTTCCTGAGGGTTTTAGAGTTTTAGACTTTTATAACAACATCCAATTCTGTCGTGTTCTTCATTTTAAGGACCCAGGTGCTTATATAGCATTCAATGCTATCATCAGAGCCAGTATAGCATTCAATGCTATCATCAGAGCCAGTATAGCATTCAATGCTATCATCAGAGCCAGTATAGCATTCAATGCTATCATCAGAGCCAGTATAGCATTCAATGCTATCATCAGAGCCAGTATAGCATTCAATGCTATCATCAGAGCCAGTATAGCATTCAATGCTATCATCAGAGCCAGTATAGCATTCAATGCTATCATCAGAGCCAGTATAGCATTCAATGCTATCATCAGAGCCAGTATAGCATTCAATGCTATCATCAGAGCCAGTATAGCATTCAATGCTATCATCAGAGCCAGTACCGGTATAGGATTCAATGCTATCATCAGAGCCAGTATAGCATTCAATGCTATCATCAGACCCAGTATAGCATTCAATGCTATCATCAGAGCCAGTATAGCATTCAATGCTATCATCAGAGCCAGTATAGCATTCAATGCTATCATCAGAGCCAGTATAGCATTCAATGCTATCATCAGAGCCAGTATAGCATGAACACCTATAACAAATTTGCACCATCATGGTGAACTCAAAAAAGTATTTGAAGTTATTGTGACAAGATTTCTTACTAAGACTGTACCATATATGACTTGAGGATAAAATAGTTGTTCATGATTCTTTATTAATTTGAACAAAGCATGCTGGTTACTGAGCTCTTTTGAGCAGGCAGGGTGGTTTGTTAGGGGTAAATTTGACAAGTGCATTGGTGCAGGTTACAAACTCACATCAATGTGTTCTTTGACAGATCCTAGCAAAATTATTGTCGTATCAGTGATGATCAGGTTCTAATAATAGATGATTGGATAATTTTTATGACTCCCAGAAAGTATACATACTACATTGTAATCATTAAAAATGTACATCATCAAAAAAACTTAGTGCATACAAAGCACCAATTTGGTCTATTTTAAAATCTTTCAAATGAACACCAAATTGACAGAATTTTGAAATTCTAGTGGAACCTAACTTTGGTCTAAGAGATAATGAAATGTTCATACACACACAATATTGGCAGTATTTAGAACTAATGGTAATGGTAAAGCAATGCTGCGTTATTCATATGCAAATAAGCTGTGGGCAGTGTGAATGGACATTAAAGGACATTTTACGAAAATCAAATTTGAAAATGTGTAGGCTTACATTGTATCATTGATAAGCATAGCTATACTAAGAACAGGTCAACAGCCTCTGTACTTCGAAAATAAAATTTGAAATGGTAAAGTCGGTCAAGTCATACTGTATGTATACTTTGCAACATGAACCAGTTTTCATTTTGAATGAATAACAGTATGAAAGTTATATGCAACGGGGAAAGTTTACTAATTATGAAATATGCTCTGAAAGGAATCTTTTAACCTTGTGCAAATCCAATGAAAAATAGCTTATAATTATGACACCATTTTATTACACTGACCAAAAAGAATCAGCATATCGAAATCTTGCAAAGCCCAAGTTTAAATATTGCATTGAAATATATGAGTCAGAAGATGACCCTTGGAAAACACTTCACACTTTATGAAAAGAGTAATAGGTCTGGTTCATGGCCATTTTCCTTTTGTTATACGGATGTGAATTTCAACTTCTGCTGGCACCAGTTTTTGAACAGGTTTCAATACTATGTGAAGTCAGACTGGTGCTGAATTGTGAGTGGTATATCACCTATAATGCTTGTACTCAGCTTATGACCAAACAAATGGTTTAATATCACCAATAGTTAGATATTTATCAATAATTACAAAAGAAAATTGTCAATAATGCAATCAATGATTGAATTATTCACTTACTACATGTAGGGTTTTAAGAAGGATTAATTTTGATGTTGGATATGTTGATTATAGCGTATATGACCAAAGATTGAATGTAGGTGGCTGACATTTGTACTGTTTATCTGATGAAAAATGTGACGATCTGCATACATGAGCAGCATGAATGATAATTACCCATGAGTAAAACTGCCCGCGATTGAAGTATTCCAGTCACATTTGAGCCAGCTGCGAGCTGCATGTACTTCTAGTTGATATATTACCTTGGCCAGGTAGGTGAAGCTGGTTTTGGACTTTTTTACACAAAGGGAGTGAAGGAACCTTTGTCACTGAAACAAAATTCACATTGTTGGATTTACAAACGTAGTAAGGTGGTGGCAAGTCATAATTCCTGTATGTGTAGTTTGTGAGGCCTTTTGAAATATGCAGCTGTGCTTGTCCTGTTTGACAGATAGAAGGTATTAAAAATGCTTTGGATTCAAAATCATGTAGTCTCTGATATTACTCTGTGGATGTGATATTTAGCTGAGATATGTAAACATCTGGTTTGTCATGCAAAACCAAAACTTTGATGATTTGCCCAGATTATGAAACCTCCAATGCCTTTGCCTCATAACTTAATCTATCTCTGTATGGTAGAATAGGTGATCATTTCCAAAGGTACATCAAGAAGGGAAATGGCCGGAAATAGCAGACCAATGTAATTGACAGTCACATCTGAGTTGTAATGTCAGGGCATTCTGTCTTGAATACAGCATCATCAAAGTCTAGTACCGAGGTTTTGTTGTCCCTAAAATGACACTTAAAAATTATGAAAAAAAAAGACGAAAGCAGAATTTTCATTCCTGTACTAATCTAAATGTTTATAATAAAAAAGCTGCATTCCTGAGATGTGGATTCTCATTATATTTTCTATTCACTAAAAATCCAAAGTGTATTGTAAGTAAAGTCATGAATACTGATTGTTAGAGAGTGATAAATCATTCCCATCACAGTGACTTGTAACTAGTGTAAAATATTGGCAATGTGAACTGCAATTATTAATTCTGTGTCTCTAGTAAAGTTGTATACAACATTGCTTGAATCATTTGGGATAAGAAGATGCATTTACATCACTAACCCAAAACTATCACATCAGATAACAACAGACAATACAATTCCTCTTGTCCCCGCAGGATGATGTTCACTCAATCATTGAAGTGGAAAATCATTATCTTTCTGCTGACATGGGTGGCCTATGCATCTACTTATCTGCTGAGGAAACCGCTGGGAGTGGTAGGTATCAATAATGCCATGAATGCTAAGTTGTAACTTCTCAATGTAATCGTCAGCCAGTGCAAGACTGTGTCGTGCTTTGACTGGATTTGACTGGAAAAATCATTAATGCATATCCAGTACACGCATGACAGTGTCGGAATGTTGTTATTATTGATGCTAGTCATATTGACCATCTGATTTTATAAAGAAAAAGTAAATGCATGAAATTATTATTCATATACGTATGGAGCCAACACCTCAAACAGAACTAGATGCTTGTTCAATTTTTTTCAAGTTCATAGCTGAGGTGTTCACAAAATTGGAGTTTGGGATTTTGTTTTTCCGTATCACTTTACTTTGTCCAGCATAAATTGTACACACTATCATTCCATCTGTACTGGAAATCTTGTTTGTCTCTCCATCTCAGCTGACTATTTATCAGTGTGGAAAAAAAGTTATAAATGTTTTCCAAGGCTAATCATAAAAAATGAATGTGACAAAATCAGCAAATCAACTCTCCAGGGAAAAGTACAGAAAAAAGTGTGTGTCTTTCAATACTGTAAAATCATTGATTTACACAAGGATTTAATTTCACTATTTTGATTTTTGAGACATTTCATTCGGATTTAAGTTCATTGTTTTTGCTTGTAAAATAATAGATTCTATTGTTATTTAACATTTTCATTGGGTTTAATGTTTCAGTGAAAATAGCGTAATCAAATCCCAGTGAATTAATGCTTTTACAGTATGTAGTATTTATATTGCTCATGTATTGCAACTGATTTGATATTCACAGTTAACACATAATTTTAATGTGTTTTTGCCATTCTAATAATTGGCTATCGTGTTGCTGACGCATATTGATGGAGTATTTTATTGTCAGGGGAAACAATTATTCTTCTTTCAAACCAAAAATATACTTTCACACAAAACTACTTACCAAGAAATATGTCAGTGGAAGTATTAGCGCAATATAAATAATTTTCCTATTTTATAAAACTTTTTTAGTATGTGTAAAACTGGTAGAAAAGAGTGTTTAATTGAGAACATGACCTCGCGTCATTGCCACGCAATGTCTTCAAAAGGGTGTACCCAAAAACATTGGTGAGGCTCCCTGATTCGCACCATAAAAAGCATGAAGGTCTAAAAGTTGTGGCGATATGATCTCGCTTGCAGATATTTTTTTAAAATTGTTTTTAAGCCACAAAGGAGAAAATAATTTAAATTTTGTAGTTTAATGTACCAGCATGGCTGTACAGTGATCTGTAAGTTTGTAAATTTGTTAAAAGTGGTGTGATGTTGTCATGTACTTCCTGTTCAGACAGCAGACGGAGCATTGCTTTATGTTTATAGTGTTCAAATTAATATCAAGATGTCACTATAAAATAGACTTGCAGCAGACACATTGAACAAACTCATGTTCATATTATAAGAACCCATACTAGATCATTTCACTGTGATGAAGCATTCTTTGAGTGGTCTTTTTGAAAAGATCAAATTCTGTGTGTGGTCTTTTTGAAAAGATTGAAGAATGTTATATAAAGACGGAAAGTAAGTGTATTAAAAATTGTAGAAAGTAAAACAAGCGTAGACGAACAAACAATGACTGGTACCTTTATCTTTTCCTGGTGCATTTCAGAGTGACTTCCCCCCCCCAAAAAAAAAAAAAGTCAAAGCCCCAACATTTTTATGGAGGGGTCCAAATGTCCCCTCATTCAATCCTGGATTAAACACTGGAAGAATTTTGTCATTTAATTAATCACATATTTTTGCCATTGTCATCACTCTGTCAGTCTTTGTGAGTATGTGTGTTCGAGTGCGCAGTGCTACCGGTAGTCTGTCTGTCCATCTGCCCATGATGTTAATCCGTCTTTCTGTCTGTAGACAAAATTTTGGAGCTCATAAAATTATTATGATCGGCTTGATCAGTATAAGTATGTTTTTATGATTATATAGAACTGAGTGACATCTTAAAGATGTGGCTTGCATGATTTAGAAAATTATATTATTATGATTTTTAATAAATTTTTAAAAATCAATACAACTTTATTATTTTGATATTTGTGACAAATTTTGTGAGGGAATATGTCTTTGATATTTATTCAAATTAGCATAAAATTTGCATAATTGTTATATTTGAAATATTTTTTCAATTTTTGTAAAAATCTCTTCAGGAGTCTCTTGTCCTATAGGTCTCAAATTACATTTCTAGAACCTTTGTGATCACCTTATCATTATACTAGCAAATGATGATAATCTTTGGACATGTAAATATTTTGGATTTTATCACATTTTGTCAAAACATATTTTTGTAAAGTGCGAGTGCAGTAGCTTTCAAAACTAATTCATAGATTCCTTAGGGTAATTTAATTTGGCTTATGACAATCATTAATTGTTTTGTCAGTCAATTACTGAGATCTGATATGAAGCAAATAATGTTCACCGTAAAATATATGAACAAGGTTATAATAGCAACAGAAGGACAAAACACTAATGTATACATAAACTAGCAAAACTTTGCATGTTCCAAACTCCACAATTTTGATATTCAAGTTGAAATTTTAACAAATTCCTGTGTAGGCTGGACATCGTTAACATTACTGTGAATGTTCTTTCATGTGTAAGATGTGCTGGAGTTGCATGTCATCTTGAAGGGGTCGCCATCAAAATTTGTCACATGTATTGATACAGTAATACCTGCAAATTTGTCACATGTTGTCTGGGATTATTTACAGATCAAGTCTGATCTTGCAGTGGAGTTGTCATTCAGTAAAACTGAATTAGGATGGTTGGACACAGCATTGTTGTTACCCTATGCAACATTTCAGGTGAGTAGGGCTCCATTAACTGTCAATAATGCCATTCAAAAGGGCCACTAACTATAACTCTTGATGATTTTTTTCATGATTTTTTTTAACGTTAACGACAGTTTCTTGTTTCTTTCCCCAAAGCATGTTGAGATACACAGTGTAGAGATTGCAAACTCAGTCTATACGTGTGTAGAATGCACTGTTATTGTTGAAAGTGAAGTCTCATCCAGACTAGAATTGAAATGTAAACAATAACAGTGCATATGCATGCTGCATTGAAAAGTAAAAGAATGAGTGTTTCAACATGGTTTTGGGAGTAGAACAAGAACTTGAAATTTAAATACAAAACAAAAATAGTAAAAAAATTGTCAAAAGTTCCAATTGCTGGCATTTTAAAGGGACATAAGCTGTAATTTCTGGCAAGTTTTCAGTATTCTGCTTCTCTATATCAACTACCGTGTCTGACCCTAATCTGTTTGTCATGCTGAAATTTTGTGAATTATTTTTGTCAACACAGCTTGTATGTGTGTAGTGATCATTGTTTATTGTTTACAAATGAATTCTAGTTCTGACTTGAATACAATTTTCAACAATAACAATGTAGATTATGCTCATATAGGTTGTGTTGATATGTTAAATACTTGGCATTAAATTACAGTCTAGGGATTTGATACAGAAAGTGTAGGGAAACCACAAAACAAAAGTTCTGAAAAAATAGCCAAAAGATACAGCTTATTGAGCTTTAAATAATTCTAGGTATCGAGGTATATTTTGTTTAGATTTGGAATGCTGTCTGTAATTTTCCTCACGACTACAAGTACCGTACCTTAGCTTTATATACAGCGTATTATGAAACCTATAGGTACTGATCTAACACTGCTATAAATACGAATACCGTTCATGAAGCTGTATTGCAACTCTTTTAATGATCAAATCTTACAAATGTCCACTAAAATTAGTAGTGCTTCAACTGGCATTCATGAAGCTATATCAGTAGTCATAAAGAGACCACCAAAGTATTGATTAGCTGAGTATCCTTCATCAAGTTTTCAGTTCCAGTGTTCATCCATGTACCGGTAGTACTCAGGAACAAGACATGCTGTTACTAGACAGTTCAAATAATCTGAAATGCATAAAACCATCAGGGAAACTTTCGTTTAGAGCATGCACATTTTTAACTATCTACTGGTCTCAGGCTCATGACTTCTAACATCTTGTGGTCAACTTTAGAATTTTTGCCACAATTTCTCTGTATCTATCCTGTGGCAAAACCAACCATAATTTACCTAGCTACAGGGTGCATTTTTGTCTTCTTGCGCCTGGTCATATTTTCTTGTAAGATACCCTGTTTACTGTCAATCAAGGAATTACACAATTTCAAGTTAGGTATTCAATTCTTAGATCATTGCAGTAGAGTACCTAAGACAATGAAAGTAATAAAAAAAACCATTTTTTTGACTGAGTTGTAGTAGTGAAGATGCCAAATATTTTTTCTCCATGATATTCTCTCCAAAAGCAGTGGCACCAGCTTTGTTTTAGGAATACACAGTAAACATGATCATTGACATTCTGTGTAATGTCTTTGCTATTTTACAGGTAGTGTTAGGTTCTCTTGGGGATTTCTATGGTGCTAGATACACACTGTCTATTTGTCTCTTGCTATCAGCTGCTTCAATGGTAAGTTTATAGTAAGTCACCATATTTTCAAATATTTTACACAGTTTTTATGTTTTTACAGAGCTGTTTTGAAGACTTTGTGCCAATAAAAAGGTCTAATGTATATGTACAAAGTTTCTTTAAGGTGCAACAGATTATGATTTTGTTTCAGACACAAATTGTAAAGTGCGAGAGGGTGCTAAAGACTGTTTTAGGGTGTCCAAGGGTATGGTGGGGTGCTATTGCCAGGTATTTTGGACTTTTGCTGGGTATCTGGGGATTTATTCTTTGAGCACCAAAGTCAATTTTTGTCACCTTTGTAAAATTGTAGTAATTTTTTAAAGATTTTTGCCAAAATTTTGATAAAAAACTGTAGCCAATGAAATGTGATTTCCATTTGGTCCAAAATTATCAAAAAAGTTACAGAAATATTCAAAAACATTCAATTGGTAAAATGTTGCACTTAAATTTTGGTGGGAAAAATTACAGTGCTCAAAAGGTTAACCCATAACAGTATGGTATCTTAGAGATATCCATCATGAGACTTATTACAAAGGATGATGATTTGAATCAGTTGAATAGTGTATGTTGGAAATCATAGATGAGATATGACAACATCTCTCCTATAAAGTTCGTTCAAATTAAGTAATTTTTAGCTACTATAGACTATAGTCTATAGAAGCTATTGGGATGGGTATCCGTCCGGCGTCCGTCGTCAGTCTGTATGTATGTATGTATGTATGTATGTATGTATGTATGTATGTATGTATGTATGTATGTATGTCCGTTTGTGAGGCGTCCGTCCACTCAAATATCTTGAGAACCGCAGTACTTACTGATTTGATATTTGTTGTGTAGATGAAAAATATGATTTTGAGAAACTAATTTTTTCAATTTTTTGATATTGTTGAAAATAGGCAAATTAATGCCAAAAAGGGTGTTTTTGGTAAAAAATCTTCTTCTTCATAACCGCTGGTCAGACAGCTTTGTTATTTGGTATACAGGTCCCTAGGGGTAACCCAACTTAGATTTGTTCAAATTGTGATGAAATATGCAAATGTGTATTTTTAAGGAATTTTTTTGTCATTTTTGGTCAAAATTTGACTTACATTGTATGTAATTCTTGTACTGTATAAACCCTATCAATTCACCCAGCAAAAAATAATTAATATGATTTTAAGTTATTGAATTAATTAGGAAATCATCAAAGCCAAAAAAATTTTAGTGTAGAATTATCAGAAAGTTCAACTTTTTTTGACAGTTCATAGTGAAATGCTTTCCATCTTGGAGGATTAAAACATGTAAAGGCAACTTTCCTGAATCCCGACTTTGACATATTCTGAACTGTCATTTATTGTGCCCTGTATGTTATCTAAAAGAAATTGCTCAAAATAGTCAATAGAGATAGAGATAGAGAAAGTTCTAATTTCCATTTATGGTTGACTTGGTAAGGATAAAATAAAATTACTTTTTGAGGAAAAAAATAGAGTGGTCAATTAAAAGAGTGGTCAAAGTGATAGGGTTTTTATGGTAAAGCTGGGCTGTAAGATTCCTCATGTGCTATTTATAGCAATTATGCAATCTGTGTAAACAGTGCAATGAAAGTTACATGATTCCTTTTGATGACCTTGAACTTCTTAAGTTTCAAACATTTGTCTTTTCAGTGTGCTTTCTCTGAGTATGTACAGTCTCAACTTATTCAACAGAACAATGTTAATCAAAGATATCCACCTTCTTCATCAATACATGTGTCACAAAAGGTTATTCTCTACATAACACAGCAGAGCTCTGTCAACTGTTGAGTTGCTTGTTCTTTCAAAACCGCTGGTCAGACAGACAAAACCGCTGGTTTACAAGTCCCTAGGATGACCCAAGTGAGATAATTTCATACAGTCAGGAAATACTTAATTTTGTATCCATGTCTATAGTAGCTTCAGGGACTTTGGCCCTATGTTTAAAATATCCTAAAAGAATGAACTCTAATAAACTGGTGGTCCATGTAGCTGCTAAAAGATTGCATAAATTGCTTCAATTTTCAATGTTTCCTCATCATATATTTTGTGTATGTGATTTAATTGTTTGTGATTTAACATTTTTTTCTCAGGTCATGTTTGGTCATTGGTCTGCTTTTCATATATTTGCATTTTGTCTATTCCTAAATGGCTGTGCCCAGGTGAGTTTTAGTGAATTTGCTATTGATGTCTGAGTGTGGTAATTTCATATAAAATGAAATTTATTTCCAGTGTTTGTCACTCTCTGTCCATCAGGGACAAAAAACCCAGCAAAACATGTTTTGAGCCGATGGCAACTTATGCCTAGTATTTAAAAACGGGAATGTTTAAAATCCAATTCAAAAGTCAGAAACCTAATTTAAAAGTAGAACAGTTTTAATTCAACACAAACATTAGAAATATTAATATTTCAATCTCATTAAAGGAAAAAGTTGGGGTATTTTGCAAAATGTTTCTATGTTCAAATCGTATTAAAATATAAGTAACTGATATTGCATACTTTATTTAATCCACTTTTAACTTTTATGAGTCAAATGCCTTGTTACTCGTTGAAAATTAAGTGCATAGAACTCAGTTTTGGTTTGACTTGCATAGAGATTAACTGTTGCATACTTTTTTCCCTGTTGCAGTCACAGGCATGGCCTAACTGTGTTAAAGGGCTTGGCTACTGGTACAGAGACCAAAGAAATGCTATTTTTGGTATCTGGGGGACGTGTGTTTTTATGGGTGGCATTGCAGGCACTGGTCTTGCTGTGAGTAAAGTACTGTAGTTATCACTGTAGCAATAGGTTGCGTATAGATGTAATATGACTTTGAAGGTCAGAACAGATCAAACAGTGCGAAATTTTGTCTTCTTTTTCACAGAGCAAATTTTATGCCTTCAATGTCAAATATGGATTTTAATATGGGTCTTGAGAAGTATGCAGTCGTAATAACAGATTTGGCCCTGTAATGAGTCAGATGTTTCAGCTAGCCATGAATATCTGCAAATCCCCAATGATAAAACTACTTGTCATCACTTGTCAAGAAGTCAAGTGTAACATTCAAAGACATAGGTCATTCTATAACCATTTTATATTGTCATGTGTTCTATGTAATATGATGTGAAAGTGACAAGGTTAAAATGATTGTCAAGTGTTAAACAACCTTCAGAAGGACAAACCTAATAGTGTGTGTTCTTGATTCAATACGATGTCAGTGCTCTCTCTCTCCAATGCAGAATAACAAATCTTGCAAGGTACTTTTCTGGTGTTTAACAATGATGAAAATACAAATGTGGTAATACAGATAATTATTGTATATCTACAATTGAGAACAATAGAATTTGCATGCGCTTGAAAGGCTTTATGGAACATGCATTCTATAACATGGCACATTCTGTGACATCAACTGTTTCCAGGCACCCAATCACACTTGATGCCTATGTACAATCACTTGTGGACAGTTTCAAGGGACCAACTGGATGATTGCTAGAATCTATCTTAAGCTCTGTATCTGTGGTTGCTCTGACTGTCAGAAGTGAACCCAAGATAATGTTCCACACTGGAATTATAAATTGGAAGAAAAAAGTTGTTACATGGCATGAAAACAATCTCACCTCTTTAATGCCGCTGTCATGAGGTGTGCAATTATAAGGTTATAACTAAATACCGCAAAGGATGCAGACAGATATTAGAGTAGCACATCACCCAATGTGATGCCTAATGTTTTTAGTGGATCCTTTGTGATAATTTTGTAATATACAATATAAAATTACACACTACTTGGGTATAGCCTACGCATGTGGTGAGGGCAACAGATGCATAGTCAACTGTCTATCTGGCTATCAAGAACAGCGTGTCTTTACCAGGTACATTCGCTCTTTATATTCTGAACAGGTCTATTTACAGTCACAGTATGGATGGAGATATGCATTTACAACACCATCATTTATTGTGGTAAGATCTTCATAATTTTGTATTGTGATATAAAAATTGAATACAGACTAAGTGGGAAACCCATGCACACCTCCAGATGATTCATTTCTTATTTGTCATCATTGAATGCAGAAAACTAAACACATTACCATCTTTAGAAAAATTGTCAGTGTGCAAGCTGTCAGGCACAGAAACGATAAATCATGGAACAAATTATTGGAAATTGTCTCGTTCTTGTTGGATTGCTTCTGTTTTACATGTTTTCTAGTGTTGAACTCCTTATCCAAAGGTCAACAGGTCATCTTTATGACCTTAAACTGCAGTCTTCTATCTCTTGTTCTTGCATTAGTGCGTGTTGACATTGGCCATTTACATGGTGTTAATCCTTTATTCTCGTGTGAACGTCACGTTTATGGTTCAGAGAGAAAGCTGTTAAAAACTTTTTCCCTATAACTCTTGTGAGTTTTGATGCTGTTACAAGTGAAAAATTGAACATTTGTCGGAAGAATAATGGTAATTGTTGCTTGAAAAAAAATAGCATACAGTGGCAATGCAGCCCAAAATATCAAGTGAATGTAATTGGCTGTTGCAGAGTGTTAAGTCAAAGTGTTTAATTTATATTAGTGAATATACTGGTCATACAGAAGTCATGAAAACGTGCACTGATTTTTTAGCTCCGCTGTCAGCGACGCGGAGCTATCAAATAGGTTGATTTTCCGTCGTCGTCCGTCGTCCGTCGTCCGTCGTCGTCGTCGTCGTCGTCGTCCGTCAACAATTGCCTTCTCCTCTGAAACTGCAAGTCTAATTGCTTTGAAATTTTATATGCAGTTCACTTGGGGTGACCACACTTAAGTTTGTTCAAGTCGTGGTGAAATTTGCATATTTGTATTTTTGGGGCAATTTTTGGTGTTTTTGGTAAAAAAATCTTCTTCTCTGAAACCGCTTGTCCGATTGCTTTGAAATTTGATATGCAGTTTACTTAGGGTGACTTCAGTCAGATTTGTTCAAATCGTGGTGAAATTTGCATATTTGTATTTTTAAGGCAATTTTTGTCATTTTTGGTAAAAAAATCTTTAAAAATCTTCTTCTTCAAAACTACCAGTCAGATAGCTTTGATATTTGGTACATATGTCCCTAGGGATGATCTATTTCAGATTTGTTCAAATTGTGCAGAAATATGCAAATTTGCATTTTGAGGCAATTTTTGCCATTTTTGGTCAAAAAATGTATTTCTCAAAAAGTACTGGTCTAATAGTTTTGAAATTTGGTATACACGTTTCTATAGATATACTGAGTAATATATATAGAATTTCTTTTGAAATCTGAAATTTTGTATTTTTGGGCAATTTTCGCCATTTTTGGTCAAAAAATGTGTATTTCCAAAACTATTTATCTGATAGCTTAGAAATTTGGTATACAGGTTCCTACAGATAAACTACATGATGTTTATTGAAATTGTGATGAAATCTGCAATTTTGTATTTTTGGGGCAATTTTTGCCATTTTTGGTCAAAAAATGTGTATTTCCAAAACTACTCATCTGATAGCTTTGCAATTTGGTATACAGGTTTTTACAGATCACCTTAATGACACTTGTTGAAATTATGATGAAATCTGTAATTTTGTATTTTGGGGCAATTTTTGCCATTTTTGGTCAAAACGTGTATTTCCAAGACTACTCATCCGATAGCTTTGAAATTTGGTATACAGGTTTCTATAGATGAATTAAATGATATTTATTAAAAAATAATGATGAAATCTGCAATTTTGAATTTTTGGGGCAATTTTTCCCATTTTTGGTCAAAAAATGTGTTTCTCAAAAAAAGTACTGGTCTAACAGCTTTGAAATTTGGTATACAGGTTTCTATAGATGAAGTTATGAACTAAATTTGATCTCTTGAAATAATAATGAAATCTGCAATTTCATTTTTTGGGGCAATTGTTGCCATCTTTGGTTAGAAAATTTTATTCTCAAAAAACTACTCATCAGATAGCTTTGGTTGACATGTTCTTAGGGATGATCTGATGTGATATATTCAAAGTATGATGAAATCTTCAATTGTGTATTTTTGCAGCTTATTTTAGCCACTTTTTTCTGGCCTCAGCATTGAGCTATCAAAGATTTCCACCTTCCTAATCAACATGTGTAAAAAATAGTTATTCTCTACATAAACACAGCGGAGCTATATCGGCCGCTAGGTCGCTTGTTTAGATTGTACATTAAAAATGCTCGTTATGGATCGTGTTGGATGACACCACATTTGAGTTCTTTGAGACAATAATCTACTGGTTAGTGTCGGTCAAACAACAGACTCACTAACAAAATTGATATTTCCATTAGGAGAATCTCAGTGTTAGCATTGTCCATTTAGGATTGAGTGAGACAGCCTTGACAATATAATGATATGCAATGTGTTTCTACTATTTCCCCATGAACACATGTCACTAACCATAATGTCTGTTTTCTTTTCATTCTGTATCTGCTAACCAGAGTGTTGTTGGAGTGTTTGTATTTCTCTTCCTGTTAACTCCAGAAGAAGTCAAGATGAGTATGAATGGTGAAGGTAATTGAGAAATACCGGTACATGTACTTAGAAGTCAGGAAGTCAAGACTGTTCTACTTTTCAGACAAGTTATTTTGCTGTATGTGGAAAAGTAGTACATTGAAATGTTGGGAGGGGGACTGATGTTCTTAGCTGAAAGATGGCAAGTGTTAAGTACAGCTGCTGATTCCTAGGGTAAAAGTCGGTAACTTTGAAGGCCAATACCAAGTGTGAAGGTTGCTCTGTAATGTCACATACTGGTATACTATTACTATACAGCACACATATATTCTACCTAATGACTGTATCTGTAAAAATGACAGGATTTTCCGTGATAAAGTGAATATCTCTGTATTTTTAAACACTTTCAAAATGGTTCTTTCACTGACATTCTGCAACAATTTCAGTGATCAGTTCTCTGTTTATTTGTCTTTTTATGCAGAATATATCAATGGGGTGAGACCTTCCAAACCAGTTCACAGTCCTGATCTTTCTATGCAGTGGTTACAGCTGTGGAAAATACCGTGAGTAAAGTTAGGAATAAACTATGAGATGTAACCGTTTCCGTCCTTCACTCATTTATCTGTTCAGAATGAACAACCCTGGGAAAACATAGTCAACAAATGCTTTTATTGGAGGAATATACATTATGATAAGTACAAAAAATGTTAAAGAGAAAGTTCATGGGTAAAACTGGTTTTCAATATTGACAAAAAAAATACTACAAAAAAGAACAGATTTCAAGACAATTGAAAACTCCAAGATGGAAAATTGTTCAAGTGCCTAAAAGGCATCATGGATTCTGAGGAGGACCAAATGTCATAACACAACATCTGCAGAAGTGCTTTTATCAAGTACCTTACTGTGGCAAATGACTGGCATCAAACATCTAGTTCATGAGGAGTTTTACATTAAGCAATTGGCAGATGACAAGGGTTGACTATAGATATCAGTCAGTTATTGTGCAAACATCATCCCGCCGTCGCATGTAGGTATGTCCGAGTACTTGCTTCTCATCAAACTGTGCTTTTGTTTGGCATCAAACAGTATTGTACTCTTGTTTGTTCTTCTATTCTTATAGAGAGATAAAGTCAATCATTCGGAATTGTTGTTTTTTATCGTACATTTTCACCTAAAGTGCATGTGTTAAATTTCAAGTTGTTGTGTTGATTTTATTTAATAGTGACAAGTATACAGAGGAAAAGGTTCTTGTAATTTGATTAAAAGCATATCAAATATATGTAGTACTCATTATTCCTTGTCTATAAATCTTTCCCACTGCTGATCCATCCTTTCAATAGTTCATAGTTTTTCAGGAAGGAATGAATTCAGATTTACTCAAATTCTGATGTTTTATTGTTTCGTTTGCTTTAATTCATAATAAACAGCTAAGGTCAATTTGTTCATTATTATCAAAATAAGTAAAGAGTTAATGGCATACAGTTCTCACAGAGCATCATTAATGCTGTATGTTTTTGTTGTTGTCGTTGTTTTTTCAGGATGCTTCCAGAAATTTCAATTGCGACATTTTGTGTGAAAATTGTGCGTTACTGTATGTATATGTGGCTGCCGATGTACCTACATCAATTTGTAAGTTTCTGATCATTTCAATCAGGGATCTCAATTTGTTGGGACCCAGGGATCAAAAATCAAATCAGTATTGTGAAACTTTTTGAAAGGAAAGCAATTGAGTCGTTAATGATGGAAACAATTATCTAGAAAGGTGTAGATGACCTTGCCACATAGAAAAACATTATTCACAGGACCATCACAAAGACTTCAGTTGCGTTGGTTTGTACGTAACAATCACATACTGTTCAATCCCGCTAACTGATTTAATGAACAGAAATCATCTTGTGTGGAGAAAAAGCATTCTTGTTTTCTTTGTCTTGCAATCCCTTGAGGGGGAAAAATGGCTCCCAGGGAGTGGCATTACGTCCCATGTCCAAAGCAATTAACACAGATACAAAGTTGTATAGTTACCTTATCAGCAACATGATGTCCAGTGTTTCACATGGTACTTAAAATCACGTCCCTTGTGTCTCCAGTGTCGTGTATACATCAAATTTACAAAAGCACAAGAAACACATGCATATATTGGCACAATGAGTTACAAAGTGACCAAATATCCAACTTAGTTTCTTCTCTGCTTAAAAATTTCCATAATGAAGAAAAGATCTATTATTATATCCGTCATTGTTAATATCTTCAAATTTGCCACATACTTAATTTATTCCTTTATATATCAATGCATAATTACCTGTAGATAGGTTATGAGAAGTCAGAGGCAGGTCTGTTATCAATATCATTTGAGATGGGAGGTGTTGCAGGCAGTGCTGTCATCGGATATGTTATTGACAGGTAAAAAAAGTCAACAAGTCTCTATCTGTATGAGTGTATGTACATTGTGTTTATATGTATGAGTGTGTAAGCACATGTGATACTTTATTATTTACTATGGAATAGACTGTGAGACAGAACACGCTGATTGGTTTTGAAATTGTAATCATTGTTTTCAATTGATATATTATTGACCATTCTATTATAGCGTTGTCATATATTATAGCTTTGTCAATATGAGTGAATTTTGTGACATCATCCTCCAACAATGTTACTGATAACGTATCCAGTTATCCTATATTGTTGCCCAAGATTTTTTCTCAATCTACAAATTCACTTGCATTGTCAAAAACTACAAAATGATAGCAATAATGTTACCCCTTCCGATCCATAATGGACGAAAGCAAACTTTGCACTCCATAATGTACTCGGCTTGGCCATGTATATTATGTTGTGCAAGTTTGCTTTTGTCCACCATGGTCCAGGAGTGGGTACATTATTGCTTGGTGTGTGTATATATAAAGATAAGATACAATAAAGTTAGCTTTTGCTCCAAAATACTATCGCAATCTATACTATAAATTGCATTATGTGAATTGAAACTGCCCAGTATTACAACTCTATCTCTTCATGTGTTATGGAAAAGTAAGGAGTATATAATGATAAATATTCTTGACAAGAAATTCATAAAAAGGAAATGCTAAACAAATCAACATTTTGCACTTTTCCTCACATTTTGCAAAATGTCACAAGAATCAGATTCAGCAAATCAGAAGGTAGTAGTTGCTTGTAAAATCTAAAATTTTTGAACTATGTGTATTTTTCACCTTATTGTAGTTTTAACACTCTCATGTCTGCAGGCAGTTTCAAGGTCAGGCTGTCCTTGGCAGTGCCATCTGTGTTGTGCTGAGTACAGTGGGCTTGATTATGTTCCTGATGACCAGTGAACTTGGAATGACGTGCAATATACTGTGCATGATTATGTGTGGCACGTTCAACTGTGGACCGGATCCTATTCTGTCGGGCACACTGCCTCTAGAAATGGGGGAGATGTCAGGACGGAATATCCAAGCCTCTCTATCTGGTTTCATCAATGGTAAGATTACAAATACTATGATATGAATTAGTCTTTTTTAAAGCTACGATTGTTTCCAGTAGGGTCACTGTATCGGTATAAATAGAGTGGAGTATCTACAAACCTGGCTCAAGTATGAGTTCCATATGAAATAGGCTGAATGAATTCAATGGACAAAGTTTTCCATATTTTCCATGGGCAAGGTGACTTGAAACCTGATCAAGCAATTACCCGGCATTGTAGCTGTCCGTATTGCAAATTCAATGGGTAAACACTTTGGTATAGGTTTGGATTGATTTGTTTTGTGTGTGCTACTTCATGTATAGAGGCAACGTTTACTTGCACTTGTGGCAGATCAGTCAACAATACTGTATTGCAGTTCCTTTTCAACACTTTCATCTTTTCTTTCTCATTCCAGGGTTTGGCAGTTTAGGCACAGTACTACAAGGCCCTGTGATTGGCTATCTAGCAGACACTTATGACTGGACTTCCATGTTTCATTTCATGATCATGATGTCATCCGTTGGTGCACTGGCACTGTTCAAGGCGCAGCTAGTCAAGAGAAGACAAATTCTGTCTGAAAGCAGTACTGAAGTATGATGAGTCTATGTTTTTGTGTTGAATTCCACCAGTTGCTTTCTCCTGGTGCTAAAAGCATGTCAATGTTTGTTATTTGTATGAGGATAATGCCCCCTGTGACAGGCACATAGAATCACCCTCTAGTTGTGATCATTTGTAGATTTGTCTTGTTCGTGCAAATGCTAGTTAGTGGCTCACCAAGTATCTGTTGGTTTCATTGTACACCCTGAAGTGAGATGGACTGATAACTGCCATATTTTCTTTAAAGCAATAACTGCCAGTATAATCCCTATCAAGCCATCAGGCAGCTAACAAAATGACTAACTAACAAAATTAGTGGTGGACCAGTCTTTTTCTGGTTTTGTAGTAGTAAAACACTTTTTTGCATAATTTGCTATGCAAATATCCTAAAAACATGTAAAACAAAGTTTGTGATTTTTTGAGACTATTGATGCACCGATCACCCTAAGAACAGGGTTCGTAAACCTTGGGAGAAATAAAATTCCAGGGCTTTCCAGGGTTTTTTGACCAGTTTTCCAGGGCTATTTCAACTAAAATCAAGTAATTTTCCAGGGCTCTTGACCATGAAAACAAATTTATACTTGACTTCTATCGACACACCGTACCTATCTACTGCTTTAATTCCTGAGCTTTTCCTTCTAACTGTATAGCTACTGATTGTATTTCAGTTTGTTTTTCTCTTTTGCAGTCTTAGAATTTGCACTCCTTCTAAGACTATTTAACTTTGCGACAAAAGACATTTCCCTGTAGATTCAGCTTTCTTGGAATATTTATTATCAGATTTGTTAAGTTCAACTACATCAGTCTCAAGTATCTTCATTTTCCAGGGTTTTCCAGGGCTAAATCACATTTTTCCAGGGTTTTCCAGGGTTTTCCAGGGCTAAAATAAAATTCCAGGGTTTTCCAGGGTTTTCCAGGACCGTACGAACCCTGTAAGAAACTGCTCATTATTTACAGGTTCATGAACACAATTGGAAGTTAAGTAGCTAGAGTTTTTGCCAATTTACTCTCTGATATCAATCATTGTGAAGATCTCGCAAACTCACTCACAGTGTGTCCTTAATCACAACAGCTATAAATGCTCAGATACAGACACTGTTTTTGCAACAAGTCCTTCTAAACTGGTAAGATCAACTGCACAATCCTGCTGCCACTACGTGGTGTTGCTCTTTTCAAGTAATTGGTGAAGGAAAACTTATTTGTAAATGGCATTTTTTCTTGGCAAGAGAAGAAATGTCCAATACAATTGCCAACATCAAGATCTCCAATTTCATAAGGTCACTTGTTCACTTTCAGTCATATTTCTTTCGTAAATGGGGTAAATTTCACTCAAAAAAACAGACAGTAGGTTACCCTGACTTCACACAAATGGTGATAGAAAGTTTCTCACCAAATTTGACCATGTAAAAGTTATTTAATTTTACTCCTGTCTGTGAAAATATCAGGACCAAAATTATTTGTGCTTCTTCATGTTGTTCAATGATTCTTTTCTAAACCTAATGTGAAGGGCACAAACAATGGGATTATCTTGACCTCAATCCAAGCAGAGGTTACATGCAAATTTTGTCATTTCCCTTTGATGGTCTCTGAAATTATTCATGCCTCTCACTCAAGGACAAGGGTCTACAGGGTTGTACTTATATCACCACTCAGTGTTCACACCACAAATAAAATTAAGAGATTTTGCTGAAATTTATTCCCATTATTTATTCACTTGATGATAAGACATTAATAAACCAACAGAACTTGGACAGGCCCTGTCTGATTAATGCCTCCATGTTTGTCATGACACATCTGTGATTGTGTTTGTCTAACCATCCAACATGGTAGTATGTGATAAAGGTGACATACCTACCACCAACAACATTATCATAGCTTTGAGTTATCACTTTGAGTACTGTCATTGTCTTCCACTGTTAGTACTCTTGCAGTGTGATAGCACAGTTGTAGCATCTATCATCATTGTATGTACTTCTCAGTATTATGAAAATGTCTTATGGTTTGTCCATTCATCCCGTCATGATGTCACGTTGTCTGCTCAGTGATCAATTAAAGTAGTATATGCTGTGAGGAAAGTTCTAACTTTTTCAATATTTTTCTGGTCTTCTGCTCATGGGAACTCATTTTGAAGTCAGTAGATTAAATAAAGTATTCACCATTTTGCATTAAATTTAGGCAAATTGAAAATGTCAGTGTTTATCAGTAGAGTTTCTACAGGGCATTGTGGCCATTTTGAATTTCAATTATTGATAAATTTTGAAAATCTGTTTCTCGTTCCAAAATTTGCATGTTGGCTGTAAGTTGATTTTTGACTATGAAAGAGAATGGTTTAAGTTTCCATGAGGAAAGTTTGAGCAAACTTTCTGTTTCGAGGTATATACTACCTTAATACCAGCAGCTGACTACAGAATTGTAACAATAATCACAAATATGTCAGATCTGCATTTCCATGGGTCATTGACTTTTCAACATGTGTACGTGATGATGGCTAGCTGGAACAACACTCCAACAACTTAGTAGAAATCAGTGTACGTTCTCAATGAATATCACAGTATTTCAACTTCCACTTCCTATGCAAAGATCTAAATTTGACATTGAGAATAACATTGTAACTAAGTTCAGAAGTGAGAAGGGTAAAGAGCATGTCATCAGTTTATTCACATCATATGGACTGAAACAACAAATATTCATGGCAAGCCAAATGAAGTCTGATTGGGACAACCACTCTAATAAGAGCGTAAGTTAAGATATTGATGCAACTTTCATGAGAAATGTAAATTTTCAAACAAAATGAGTACATAACAATACTGTATATCTTCAAATTTCATTTTTTATAGCAATAAAACAATGCATTTTAATATTTAATGATTATGGATAAATTGAAATAATTTCTGATGAAAGCAATATGCAAATTTACATTAAAACCAAGACTGTAAATTTTTTGTGTGATGTTATAGATTGTTGTATAGTAGTTTCTGCTACATTCAGGGAAATTCATTTCTGTATATTGGTATATTTAAACTTGGCATTTTTCTGTTTTTGAGATAACTGAAATTTGTTTATTCATGTTTTGATGAAGGTCAAAGAAATGTCAAAATATTTAAATATTGATTCAGTTGTTTACATGTTTCCAACTGGAAAGTCTTGGGGAAACTTCTTTCCAAGGGTAGAAATGTTTTTGAAATTTGTTATTCTCCCTGGACAGAGTCCAGGGAGGTGGTGTAGGGAAAGGGGATTTTGCAGATTTGGTGAAAATATGTCGTTCACAAGATTTTCCAAGTTTCAACTTTTCACAGTGTAAGCCTAATGAAGCATTCTCATTTCAATATGGGTTATTTTTGTGACTTGCTAAAGTACAACACCTGGTACTAGGCAGCTAATCACATCATGTATGAAAAAGGTTAGCCATAGCAATAATTCACAGTTATACTGTTTATTAATGTTGTTGTTTTGTGCTGAACACCTGTTACGCAGTGTTTGATGTATGTGTGAACACTGTCCATGATCTGCAGGGTAAACTTTACATTAGTTAAGTATTTTGATTGTCATATTTGATGTCTGCTTCTTTGAAGGGACATAGTCGTCAGAACTGCGCTCAAAGGTCGCATGGGACCCATACAACCAATGTAAACACTGTATCCCAGGCACGATGGCGATTGATGAAAGTTAAAACATGTCTGTCATAATCTACATTGTATAATTTAAATGTTACAGCTATGATGATGAGGTGTATCTAGATATCGTGCACACAATACATTGTTTGTAAACAAGAAACTCGAACAGGCGCAGTTCCGAAGACTGTTTCCCTTTAAATGGAATCCTTGATTAAAATATGGACAGGGTACAAAACCTCCAATTTAGTGTGTGATTTCTCACACTGTAATTTTGTTATTTTTTCAAACCCTGGATCGATCTTTCACGGCAATCAGAAAACCATAACCCAGTTCAAGTGATGTTCACATTAGTCAGTAGTATATTCTGGATAATGTGATGTGAATAGTTCTACTCCGGGATAAAACAGAGGCGCTGTGTTCTATAGACTCAGTACACCCTATAGATCTCATGATAGCAGTACGAACAAACCCATGTGTACAAATGAGGATGGAAACATACATATTTCTGTGAGCATTTGTGTACAAGGATTTGTGCTTATCATGGTCAATTCTGGGTTTAAAATATTGGAAAGTTGCTGGTGTGCACAAAATCCAAGTCAAGTGAACAGGAAATAGCTATCATAATAATCAAATGTTTTTAGCAACAGTGTGCACAATTGAGGCAGATTGTATTATACAGTATCTGAACATGTTGTACACATTACTGTAACAGCTTTATACAATTTCCTGAACATCATACACACATGTGTAATATGTTTTCAATTTTGAAATCCACAAAAGCAAAAACTAATATGGGTTCAAAGCTTTGTTTAGATTATTATTATGGTTTGAACTTTTTTTGATCAGGGCTATTCAAGTTGTGATTCAAATAATGTTTTGTGTGTTTAACATTGACCGTTTACATAGAGTATTAATTTAGGTCTTCCTGTACTAGTGTTGAAGTCGGTAGTTTGATAAATGGTGTCCAATTTTTTTACGCACTTTTACAAAGTTTGATGTACTTTTCATCATTAGTTTCCATGGAGACAGGATGAAGATGTAGCCATGACTGAATTATGTAATCTCAAAACAGATGAGAGTATAAAAATAGTTGGTAATTACCAGTTGGCTTGAACAGTAGCAAAAAACTGGGTGGCTTGCATCGCTGAAAGGTCTACAGTCATAATGCCTCCACCTGTATGGCTTGTAACAAATATTAGATATTTCTTAAGCAAAATGTGGTTGAAAGGAGTTGAATTAGCTGCAAATGTGAACAATCCAGTGTATAATGATAATACAGGAAATAATTAGGTGTAACTGTTGTTTGTCTCTGACGTAAAATTTCCACTAGGCTTCTCATTTGTAAGGGATGTACCTCAATGATATTCGAATGAGGTGTTGAGGATTCTGGCCATTTTCCAGATCCTGGTGTGAATATTCCATTGATGAGCTGGTGTAGGCTAGTAGAGTATGTACATTTTAGCTATGCAATTACTTCAAATATTGACAATAATAACTAATGAGCAATGATGACAGTAGTCTTTTAATTCAACCAAAGATTCTTTTCAAAGACTTACTGAGGTTTATATTTACAACTATTTTACTCTGATTTCTTACATGTGTTATTCCAGTATTGTATGGATTATTTAAGCAACAATATACATCTCTTGGCCCATAATGGATGAAAGCAAAGTTTGCTTGAGTCCATTATGGGCTGGGAGGGGGTGTATTATTGCTATTATTTTATAATTTTGGCAATGCCGGTGAATTTGAAGATGTAGAAAACATTTGAGGCCACAATACTGAATAATCAGATATATTGTCAGTAATAATCTGGGTGGATGACATTCACTGGTATTGCCAAAACTATAATATAATTCATAATATGATATGAAGGTCAACATAAATTGATTTCAGGGCAAAGTTATCAGTGGATATACAGATATCCTGTGAAATCAGTAAGGGTGAAATTTTCATGTCTTCCTTGTAGTGAAAAAGGTTGTGTCTTATTTATTATCAGAGCAATATGCATCGGATGTACAGAAAAGTGGTTGGTTTTGCATTTTTGGTAAAAATAAAACATAATAGAGTAGTACAGCCACTGTGAAATATCGTTGACTTTTTATTTATACCATGGATGGTGAATGTTATCAACTCATTCTTTGACCAGAGTTATAGGAGTCAAATAAGTTGATTAATTAAGCAATAAAGCACTCCCAGTGACAGTGCATGTACACCACAAGATTTCGACCGTTCATGACATATGTGCACGAGCATAGCGAGTGCACATATGTTGTGAACTGGTCAAAATCGAGTTGTATACCATCGCTGGGTGTGATTCATTGCTATTATATCAAAACAGTATATTGCAATTCTGGCGTGAAACGTCAAAAAGACTATTTTTGCTCTAGCCGAGAGCTTGCGTGTGTGCCAGCAGTGGTATATCACAAATATACAATGGTTCTTTTCATGTCTCGACCAATCAGATTGCTGTATTTGAGCTATCAATATACTAGTATGATATAATACAATTCATGACATTTGGGGAAAGGAATGGGGAAGGACAATTGCAAGTGTGCAAAAGAGACTGTATATAGCAGAAGTACAACGTACATTATAAACTATTCAAATTTGTCATGCCACACTCCTGTTTCCCAAAGACAAAACAGTTGATATTTCAACATGGCTTTTATACTCCCTACATAAAGTTTGGATGTGAAATAGTGAGTGTAACAGAACCAAACTCAAGATATAGATAAGGCATAGTTGAAATAAGATTGTCAACAATTTTAATGTCACACAAGTTGTCCCTTTATACAGTTGAATATGATTTATTTCACTATTAACGTGGAATTTTACAACTTCCTTTGTAAAATTAACTAAGCCTGTCTACCATCTGGTGCTTAAGTTCCTCAATAATTTTATTCATTAATGCAAAGTGTATTAATTTGCATTGTTTAAGTATGCAAATAAACTGATGAATCATTATCAATGGAGAATACTCATTGGCCTAAAATTGTACAACATGTAATAACTACACATGGCAACAATTGTAGCAGACTTTTGTAAATCTTGTAGTTCTTAACTCCACTGACCAGTATTTTCTGTAAATATTTGTACGTAACCTACAAGGAGTTTAGACTGCTTTGGAAGACTAGCCTACAAGGAGTTAAGACTGCTTTGGAATGATATTGATGTATCACATTTCAAAACTTCTCTTATCGCCATGGTAGCATAGCAAGATGTTGGTAGAGTGAACTCCATCTTGAGTGCTTTGAATTTTCCGTCTGAAATAGAAAACATGAACATTATTTTCATGCTGCACCAACAACGCAGATGCTTACAACTTGCTCAGCTAGTGACAGCATAAATACAGTGTTGGATAAAGACAGAATTCCTCAAGTTTAGCCAATTCCATGACTTTGTGACTAAATCTGTCAATATCTGACTGATCATACATTGGTACCTGTCAAAAGAGTTGACCATACACATTGTCCAGCAGTATTTGTTCTAATCACGGTACATATTTAGTTGAATCTTATTCTTTCTACATACACAATCATTTTAAACATATTATCATTGTGATTTTTGTAATCATATTGATATTGTCAAGCTGTGATTCCTTAAAAACCATGCTCTAAGTCACTATCTTTTGTCATAACAGTAGAAGCGTTACCCAAGGGAAATCTAATTTGTCACATTGGCTGTAAAGGAAAAAGAAAATGATTATGGTGCAATTGTCACTGAACAAAGATTGTAATTCAATTTATGTTTGAAAACCAAACAATAAGATTACCTTTGGGAGATTCTTGCAGTCTCTTGCCCTCTATGATATCAACATCTGACAAGACCAATGGAACAGTCAGGTCATCGTAGCGGACTATCTCCCTGTAATCAGGAACGAAACTTCATTCAGAAAGGTTGAATTGCAGAGGACTTTCAAACCATGTAACAACAGTATCATTGTAGCTATTTTAACAATGCAAATATCTGTTTTACAAATGATAACTTGAAAACCATAAATACATTATATGGATGACTTCCTTCAACATCAAAAACACCAAGTTTCAGCGCCAAATTTTTTAACTGAAAGTTATGACCGCAGACTTGGTCCCTGAACAGTTCTATATTTTGTATGTATTATCAATTATGTCAATATAGATATTGACTCATGTGGTGTTGTATGCTACACTGTTAAGTTTAAGAAGGGTTCCATTTTATCTTACCATTTACAGTCTGTCGGCATGGTAACTATCTTCCTATATGTGCCTTTAAGTGAATAGTCCCTGTGGAAAGGGTCAAAGGGTCAAAGGGTCATACATAGTAATTCAGTATTATTTGAAGCATTGGTTGCACCAACTTTTATACTGAATAAACTTCCACTAAGAAGGGTTTATGGTTGCTATTATTGCAGCCTGATGGATATTAACCATTATTATATTATCATGCCCTGTCCATCTCATTGTAATTGGTCGAGCTGAACCATATGGCTGCCCACAAATACACAGTAATGGTTTGTTCACAAGCCTGTGAATATGAATAATACAGTAAACATAGTAACTTTACAGCTAAAACAAAAATTGTGATTTGTACAAAAATCATAATGAATCACAAAATAAAATGAAACACTTGTGGGCCAAGTTTAGACACTTTTTCAAAAAAATCTCCGGATTTGCAAATTTTTGCAGCGTGCATCAGCTACTCACTGACAAGTTCTGGGGGCCCATTGTCGTTTGCACGGGAAATTTTTGTAAATTTTTACAGTTTTTAGGGGTTCGTTGATAATGTAATGGAAATAACAGACTCTGCGCTGACCATTAACGTTTATTTACAGGCGCAGCGAAAGGAAAGCCAAAATTAACGGGCTCGGCAAGCCTCGCCTGTTAATTTTTGGCTTTCCTCTCGCCCTTGCCCATAAATAAACGTTAATGGTTAGTGCATCGCCTGTTATTTCTATAATAATGAATCATTATCAGGCACTTTGCATACTTAAACAAGACCCATTATCAAAGTTAGGAAACCAAGTATCCGATATTGCTATGCCCTATGCTCTTGTATGAAGCACTGATGTACATGGTTTATATAATTCTGAGAGGGGTTCATTCTCTGCATTCACTACCCCTTGCAGTTACATTTTATTATTGAAAGAAGATATCAACCAAATGAACTCTGCAAATACAACAGTCAGACTTTGGTGAAGCAATGATATTAGAATTTGATGGTATGTTAGCTGTGGTCTTGTTTATCACACAGAGAGGTCCTTCATGTGACATAAGATGTTTTCTTCACACGTCTTCAATGATAAACAAATTAACCCCTACCTGACGTCATGCTTCATGCTGTTGATATCAAGGTCATCTTCTGCCAGGGTATGCTTATACCACTCATAAACTATCAGAGATGATAAAATGAGATGTCAGACACGTTGCATTTATAGGGAGCACTGTTCATAAATGCGGAAACAACACCCTTTCACCACCATGGTTTGTCCCAAATCCATTGTTTTCTATGGTTAAGTTGGACCTGTACACAGGGAACTGGGGGTGAAAGGGTTAAGGGATACCAGTAACTTTACACCAGGTACTTTCCTGTTGTCCAAAACGTAACACAAAAACTTCAATGACACCCGACCCAAAAGATCTCTACCAACTTAAAATTGTTCTTACAGGAAAATACCTTTGACAAAAAATAAAATTAAACTGAATTTAAATGATCAGACAAAAAATTTTTAGAATAGACAAATATTGTTAATTTATGAATACATATACCACAAAATGCTGTCGTACAGCAGTTTTGCAAACATATTTGTCCAAATTCAATACACCACAAAAATTTTGTACAAAGTTTCCCAAATAGGTACACTGCTTGATGATTTGGAAGATAAATGATGGTTATACTAGTGTGAAATTTCATTGTTGTTGAGGAGGGTGGGGGATGGGGGGAAGTGAGGGGGAGTTGTTTTGCTTATCGTACTAAATGCACTTAGGATAACAGTATCTCTGAGGGTGATAAATTACATGCAAGGCTTGAAAGCATGGGTGTGCAAATCATTTTACAAATGGAAAGCCATCTTTTGCCAGTTCACACAAAACTGTAAAACTTGTGCTTTGTTTGAATACGCATTTCACCAATACTGTCAGAATTGTGTGAATATTACTCTTATTATAGAGGGCGCTGTTGTCACAAATTTCAATTTCATCTCAGGAACTTATTTTGTTATGAATATGGATGCCAGATCACCAAGACAGATACGAACATACAACACCAGCTTCCCTGTGACCAATGATTGAACTTGATAAATGAAGATTATTTTGGCTGTAGAAATGTCAAAATTATAGAATATACATCCAGCATTCATCCCGCATCATGAGGTGAAATCAGATTATGAATGCTTTCCCTTCTTCAACTTTCATTTAAAGTACACAATTCTTCTCCCTTACTCAAAGCTAATATCTCAAAATCAAAATAAAATGACAATGATATGTACAAATACTATGGTTCAAAATGAAATGATGTGTTTACCTTCATTTGCAGGATATCTCACATCGTATCCAGGCATTGGCAGTAGTACATCATATATACTAAACTTATCAATGTTATCAGCAGTGATTTCAACAACGCTGTTTTTACCATCACTTTCTGTAATAAGTGGAAAAAATCCAGAATAATTCAATCTGAGTAAATGCAATCAATAGAATAAAGTTTACTGACACAAACACTGGTTGCTCATTTTCCAAAAGTGTATAATGAGTAAAGCTGACATTACAGGTCACTGTGTGTGTTATGTTTTATGATTGTCATTACATTGGGTTTAAATGTAGGAGCACTGATGGTTGATAAAACGTAAATGTCAGATCTAATTACTTCTCTCCTCTCATCTTGCTATTTAATTTTCATCTCTTTTTCTCCCATTTTCTCATGAGTCTGGTAAACTTTTGCTAAAGACCATCATACTACTGACCAAAATTTAGGCAGTCAAAGGTAGATATGACAAGAATTTGATTTCACCAAAGAATATCAAGAAGAAAATAAAACAATATTATATTTGAGAAAGCAAAGGTGGGATTTTTTTTTTTTGGGGGGGGGAAGAGTTTCTAAATTGACATTGTTATCTTTTCTGCATCAGAAATAAATGCATAACTAGCATGACTGTAAACAGAGCATGGCATTCTGAGATTTTTTTCTGAAACAAAATAATGAAAAGTGACTCACTTTGGTCATCACTCTGGACAAGGTCACCGACCGTTACTTTCAACCCATGAAGTTTGACCTTTTTGCTGACCATGCAATTCCAGACATGGCTTTGATAACTGTGCACATACATGAGTCTTGTGTTCTTTGGAATCTGGAACCAACAAAATGAAAACAAATCAGAGAACTTACACTGAATGATGAGAAAATACCACCATTAGGTACACAGTCAACATGCATGTATGGCAAACTGACAGTGCATCAAGCTTCAATTAACTATATTTATCAAGGCTGCCTTTTACAAACCTTGGTTTGGTGCACACTAAATTCACATGTTCTGTTCAGACTGGTTTCAACTCTAAAAGCAAAACTTCCGGTTATACAGTAACACAGTGCTACCATGCACTCACATTTTCTATAGAATCTTTACAAATTTAGCTGTATTATTGTTGAAAAGATGCATTTTTTCTTTCACCCGATTGAGTTAGCTTGCCTTTGAAACTGTTAAAGAGAACTAAATGACCCAAAACTTTTACATCTCACAAATCAAACCATCAGCAAACCTAAACAAGAAAAAGGAAGTTTAAACGACATGTCCTTGAGCTTTGCATCTTCCTTTTCACAACCTGACTGTCCTTCAGTTTTGACAGGTAGTAACTGATTTACCCTTGAAATCCTGGGGGGGGGGGGGGGGGGAAGAGTTTCTAAAGATACAACTTTCTGCAGATACAACCACTTCTTAGATTTCAAGTGAGAGAGTCTTACTCAAAAATTTCTGAAATATTGCTCGATTCTTCAAGGAATAAATCTCTTTTTTAATAAACAAAATGAGGGACTGTGCCCTGACCAATATCTCAGTCCTTTTATTTTGTCACATGTTTGTAACATTTGTTTTCATTTCCATGGTTAATGATACTTATCCATGGCAACATTGTTTCATTGCTGATTTTGTTGCAAGAAACATCTATGCAATGTTAAATTAAAACATCTATTTGAACACTAATACAGGATATGACATCATTGCTGTTTCCTACCAGTGAGAAGCATGGACCAAGCCTGTCTTGTTCATGAAATAAGTTTAATAAAGTCATCGTTGATGACACAGTCCCCACTTGTACATGGGTACTTTGGTTACATGTCCTCAGGGAGGATAGAGTCCTCTTCATTAATTAGGTCTGTGATAAAATACTTTGATACAGATGGCACTCAATGGCCAAGAATGAGTTCTATGGTGATGAAAACATAAAACCAAGTAGGCCACCATCCTAAAGTTCATAAAATGAGTCTACTAGGAATTAATCAACAGGATGTTGCAAAACATTTTTGCATACAATCCTAACACTTAACAGATTATCACTTGTACCATATTTCATAAAGTTTGATGCAGTATTTACAACACTATGAGATCAACATCTGTATCAAGTTTCATCACATTTGACGTTGTATTAATTTGTGGCTATATCACCCTAATTAGGAAAGTTCATTACTTATGCAATTACAAATTAATTAAAATGACACTGATAAATGTCTTTTTCAATGTTAAAGCAATGTGAGCTTAAAATCTGTACAAAGTTTCATGAATTTGATGTAGTATTTCTTGACATATCAGCCTACTTACGAAACTTCAATAATTGATATGTCACTGCTACATGACGTGAAAAAAATTGAAGAGCATATGTATGAAATAGGTCAATGTCCTTGTACCAACTTTGAATGATACTGGTGGAAATATGTCTGAGTTATGGCTCTGTACATGAGAAAATTGTAACAAAATCACCGCCATGCAGCGATATTTGATCTTACTGTTTAAAAAATCAACACGTATATGTATGACATACGTCAATGTACATGTACCAACTTGGAATAAGATCAGTTGAGACTTGCCAGAGTTATGGCTCTCGACATGAAACAACCATAACGAAATTGCTACCATGTGGCCATATTGGACCATCTCGTGAAACCAATCGAAATACATATGTATAAATAAGTCAATGTCCTTTTACCAACTTTGAATAAATTTGCTTGATACATGTCTGAGTTATGGTTCCGGACATGAAAAAATCGGAAAAAATGGCCACACGGCGGCCATATTGGATTGTATCACAAAACAAATCAATGTGCATATGTATGACATAGGTCGATGTCCCTGTACTAAGTTTAAATAAAATCGGTGAATAAAATCAGTTGAGACGGGCTGCCATGCAGCCATATTGGATCATATCATGAAACAAATTGACGTACATATGTATGACATAAGTCAATGTCCTTGTACCAACTTTGAATAAAATCGGTTGAGATATGCCTGACTTATGGCTCTGTACATGAGAAAATCGTTACAAAATGGCCGCCTGGCGACCATATTGGATTGTATCACAAAACAAATTGACGTGCATATCTATGACATTGGTCAATGTCCTTGTACCAACTTTGAATAAAATCAGTTGAAACATGTCTGAGTTACGGCTCTGTACATGAAAAAATCGTTACAAAATGGCCGCCTGGCGGCCATATTGGATCGTATCACAAAACAAATTGACGTGCACATCTATGACATTGGTCAATGTCCTTGTACCAACTTTGAATAAAATCGGTTGAAACGTGTCTGAGTTATGGCTCTGTACATGAAAAAATCGTAATAAAATGGCTGCCTGGCGGCCATATTGGATCGTATCACAAAACAAATTGACGTGCATCTGTATGACATATGAAGTATTCTTGTACCAAGTTTGAATGAAATCGCTCCTTGCATCTCTGAGATATCTGCGTGAACGGACGGACGCACGCACGCACGCACGCACGGACGCACACACGCACGGACATGACCAAACCTATAAGTCCCCCCGGACGGTGTCCGTGGGGACATAAGTTTAATAAAGTCAAACAGCAGTTGAGCATATTGGAAAATCCAGTTGGATTGCTAGATATGAATAAACAGCAGTTTGTTTCTAAATCATGCTAGCTCTACATGCGCCAACAACTTTCATTCAAATTTGGAACAACAAAATGACATGAGCCATAATTCATATGAAATTTCAATAATTATATCCTTTGGTCATTTCTCTTTGGTTATGCTTCACTGCAGGATTAAATGAAAACTAGAAAACTTCAAAATAATTTTATCACAGAAAATTTTGTGTCAAAGGTAAATTTAGGGTCAAGGGTCATCCACGTGAACAGCAAACTTACAGCATAAAGTGCTTTGACAAGCTGATCTTTAGATCCATGTTTAATCAATGCTCGTAGTAACATATACTCAAGTGAAAAGGCTTTGGTATTTTTCATTTTCTCCAGAGCAGACTTTGCATCCCTTGTCTGCCACCAATGTTCTCTAGCGGCACGCATCTCATCAGGTTCTGAAATGTACAAAAGTGCTCTTTATATTGCTCTATTGCTACCGTCAATGACAAAAATTTATTAATTTTGCAATACATGTACAGCAATCTGATCAAACAAACAAAGTCTTTGCATCACTATTGTTTGACTTGATACTATTGTTCCAAAGAGGAATTCCAACCAATCATGTGAAAATAGGATGAACAGGTAACATAAAACTAAATGGCTCTGATTATTATTAGACCTTATCTGTTACTCATAATCCAATTTTATAATGCTGTGTTCCACTGTTTAACAAATTATCTTCCTGCACCACAGTACATAGCATTGGAGTCTATTATTACTGTAGAATCATGGAACAGTTCACCGAGTTTGAATGGACACAGCATTGCACTCTTTTTACAATCAGAGTAAAACTCACCACCATCTCTGGGTTTAAGGATCAAGTCTACAGCTTCCTGCCACTTGCTCAGCAGGAGAGCCCTGGAATGATATGAGTTGTGGAATATCACTTGATGTATCATGTCATTTGGAAAGATGTCTCTAAAATAGTGCTGAGTAACAGTTCACACAAAAAAGGAACAAACATCCGTCAAAAAATAAAAAATGTTGTGATATTACATTGCTCATAGATATTAGAGAGGTTATAGCTCCAGTAGCTGTATTTTTTTTGATAAGATGGTTTGAAATCAAAGGCAGCTTATGTAAAAATGTTTGCCAAAGTGTCACCATAGAACATTTTCTAAACATTGGCAATGAACTTAAAACTTATTTTTAACAACTGAATAATTTTTGGCTTGCATTCAAATGTGGTGGTCTGAGTAAGTACATAAAAACTGTGAAGAAGCCACTGAATCTACAGCCTAGGACCGAAATATGGTAATAACATAAGTAAATCTCCTTTGATAGATAAACACCTATTTAACTATGGTGGTACTTGCATCAAATCTGTTAAGGGCTATACATACTTAGGACTGACAATTAAATCAAATGGTAGCTTCAGTGACACAAATTTGGCTGATAAAGCAGCAAAATTTTTGTATAGTTTAAAAAGGGTTTTATTGCACAACAGAAAGATAAAATTTGCCCTACATTTATTCAATGTTTTCATTAAACCTGTTTTACTGTATGGCTCAGAGATTTGGGGACAAGATTTCATGGATTACAAGAAGTGGGATAAATCAGCAATTGAAAAAATTCACTTCAAATTTGTAAGAACATTTTACAGTGTAATAGGCAAGCTTGTAATGCTGCTGTGAGGGGTGAACCAGGACAATTCTCACTTCTACTTGAGATCAAACTTAATATTGTTAAATACTGGCTTCATATTGTACAACTGCCACATTGAAATCTTGCTAAAAAGCTTTTCTGGAGCAAATGGTAAACAACACTAACAATAGATCCTGGTTTAACTGTTTACGTGCTTTAATTAAAGACAATGGAATGGACTTTCTGCTTGATAAACTCCATCACTTAAACACCATTAAGTTATAACTGGATTAATGAAAACAAATTTAACAAACAATTATGAAGTCTTTTGGAAAAATTTGATCACTGTTGAAAATAGCAAACTAAAAATGTACTCAAAAATAAAACATAATTTTAGATTAGAAACCTACTTAACACAGTAACAAGGTGAGAAAAGAAAATTACTCACCAAACTTAGCATTAGCAATCATGATCTAGCAATTGAAAAAGGAGACACACTGTTCCAAAAACCCCATTACAGTAAGATACTGCAATCAGTGTAACACCAACAGTATTGAAGATGAAACACACTTTTTATTAGTCTGTCAGAAATACAAAGTCCAAAGAAAGAACTTTTTCAGTAAAATAAATTTCCCAAACGATTCAACTGAAAATCAGCTTATTTCTCTACTAACAAAACAAGAGTTATCTTTTAATGAATAACTTGCAGATTATATTTTTACTTTATATAAACCAAGAAATACCTAGTCATATTTATTATTAGCTACTATTATTATACTGTATTACTTTATCTTTATTGGAGAAAATTTGAACTTACTTTTGTATCACACTTTTATTGCCACAAATGTGATAAAAATCCATATTTACAAGCAAGCAAGCTAAAATATTATTATTATTATTATTATTATTATTATTATTTTCAAACACACATGGCTTAATAACGGGAATAAAGACATCTTTCCTGAAGACTGGACAGTATTTGTTTTTGATAAGCAAAATGCAAACAGATACAGCTCATGGGCATTAATTCTAGCACGGTCCCTCTATGACCGTGATTCTAGATAAAAAATGTTTTCACAAGATATGTAGTTACGAACTCTTGTGGTTTATGTGACATATGCAGAGTAATCACATTGAAAATGACTGAAAATAAAATTGCAATATACACAAAGGATTTTTGCCTGTTAACCGGCAAAGGCACCAACAATCAAGGTAAACTAAAAGGTGACACAGTACCCATCACTGGTGAATATCCTGTTGATATGCATCCTAAAAGTGAAACAATCATAGAAAATGAAAATGTGCTTGCCTGCCAATCTGGTAAGTGGGGATGTCAGTTGTACCAAATCTTTGCATGCCGTAGTAATTGATGAAACCGTTGTCTTTTAATGATGTCATTGCACTTTCAATCAGAGAATCATCAGCTTGTACATTCCTGTTGAAAGATACAGGTAGTTTTATCAATGATGCAGCACACACAGACTACACACTGGTCAACTATAAGTTTTGGAAAAGATCAAACGGTCTACCATCAAAACATGCTGCCATCCCTGTGTTAACTCTATGGGGGAAAATAATGTTTTTTCAATATTTGAAAAACTTGGATGGCAAATGTTTCTCACACCAAAAGCTTTAAAATGAGCCCCCACAAGTGGTAGATCAGAAAAGAATTGTAGAAATTTGAGAGGCTGAATATCTGTCCCCAAGGCACATTCTACCTTAAAGTTGTCTGTTTTAATCAAGACAAGCTGAGGAACCAATCAAATCAGTGGCCAAAACCACCCCTATCCCTGAAATAGAATGGTTGAGTCTTCCCCTGTCATTGCTTTCAATGCTACAGTAGAATCCAGTAGGAGGAAAGACGGTCAAACACAGGATACAGAAGATTAAACTGAAAGCAAGTCTTATGCCAATAAAGAATGCTAAAATTTATAGCCTGTTAATACAATATGGCTAAACAACAAAACATTTAAACTGTGAGGTTAGGACTTAGGTTGTTACCGATAAAACCCCTATGAAATACTAAAATATCTGCATGTTACAGAATGTATATATTCCCATAGTCCTTGTAATTAAACAGGTCAGTGGACCCTTTGTGTATCATTAGCAATGCTGTTTGGCAGTCTTCAGAAAAATAACTGACGGTTGACTTTTAAAACTTCATGAAATTATCAGACTTGTGAATTGATTGGTTATGAATTGTTCTGTATCCTTTCCAAGACACTCATATTAAAATCGGGGCTACCAGCTATCATTCTATCAGATCATCTTCAGATCATCCCTGGAATACTTCAAACACTGTGCTTACCTTAGGATGATGACAAAATGGTTTCCTTCCAAATCACCAAGTCTCAAAGCATCTTTACTGTACCTGAAAAAAACAAAGTTTTAGGGCTATCAAAAAAATGAATATATTTGGTTTGTTTGTTCCAAAAGACGTCCAAGAGTGAGCAAACCAGTTTATGCATGCATATTCATCTTCACAAAAATTTAATTGAAATAATCCATTTACAACGCTATATTAATCTCTACAACCCTAAAACCACATGAATAATTTTATCATTGTTGTTTCACAAAGAATGGAACTTTAAATATAAGAAATGGGCAGGATTTGAAGTGAAAAAAATGATCCTTTGAATGGCCTTGAACAGTCATACATAGAGTATACTAAACAAAATCCTGCTTTATTCAAAGAAAGTGACTTGAAAAATTACATGTCTTCAAGACCATTGTTTTAGTCTGTCAAATGCATCAATGTGAAAGTCAGTTTTAATGTGAATGGTTGAATGTACGGAGGCAAAGGAATCTTGATTGTACTTGCTATCAGATATCCCATTTATTCTGAGGATGACCGAGCTCAGTAACTAAAAGAACAGTTGACCTGATTACGTAGGTCATTGGAGATCAGATGGCAAAGACAACAGATCCACAGAAATAGCCTATAAAATATCCTTTTTACTGATGACTTGTTTTAAAGCTCTAATTCTGAAAAAACAGTCACAAATTAAAACTGTGAAAATTATGGTTGCTGACGTGTTCAAGCAATTGGTGGTTAACAACATTATTTGAACAAAACACTACGTGTCTCTGTCATATGTGTGTCTCTGAGTTATGTTGAAAAAGAACTTGTGAGGCAGTTTGTCTGTAACATGGTCACTGTAAAATAATATGCAACAGGGATTTATCATTTGTGTCCTCATAGTACCAAGTAATTTAAAGACAAGATGCAGATACTGCAATTCCATGGTTACAAAATTCGGAAGTTCATCAACCACGTCAAAAAACATAAAAAAAAACACTATTTATCATCCTTAAGTCCAAGCACTCTCTTGCTGTTCAGTTATTATGACCTAATTTTTGTTACTCTACTGGTAAGAACACACTGGGTACGTTCCTTAATGTTCAATCTTTTTTATTAAAAAAATTCTGAAGTATACTAGCGCCCAAGAATAGATTTTATACTGACCTGAAATTACCAACCCTCATGTTTCTAAGTGTTTCATTTAAAGAGTATAATTTTGATGATGATACCCTGTGAAAAAAAATGAAAATGTATTATTAGATATAAAATTGAAGAAAAAATGAACAAGTGTCGTTGTTATTGAAACTTGCATCAAATGATTTTTAAGGGTTTTCAAAATTTTTAAGGGTTTTCAAAGTTCCCTAGGTGGTGGTACACAAACAACTTCCAGTAGTGACTTTGCAGCTGTCAAATTTTGATCTGCTTTCTGTTGGGTAAAAGTGAAAATCATGACCAAAGTTCAGAAATTGTACTGTTAATATTGCTTTTATTTACCTACTGTGATTAACAAAAATATCACAGCTCATAAAAATGAATGACAATCTGTTATCACTAACAACTGTTCTGGAAGGAAATGACAATTTCAAAACAGGTATTGATTGACACATTATTTTATCACAGGTCAATATTGAAGGATTGTCTATATGGTGCAGATTTTTTATTCTGATAGACTTCGGTGGTAATAACATTTACAACAAACATAGGGCCAAAGTCCCTGAAGCTACTATAGACATGGATACAAAATTACAGTACATTTACCAATGATTTTGACGATGAGATACAGCTGGATATTGATACACTACCTAATTAGGTTTGTCAGTTTGCTCTTGAATTTACCCTTTTAGTGGTCAACTTTTACAACTTTGCGCCAACATCAGACAGACTAAAACAGCAGGTGACGCAGCAAGATGTCTGTAAACTAATTTACTATTTAGTATGTTTATATCTTTACAGCAGCTATCAGTTTCAATGGTGACACACACAGAGACTGGTTGCTGACTCAAAGCCCTGACTTCCAGACAGTTAGTGTTAGATTTTGTTTGAAGTCATGAACTTTATTGATATTCAACTACAAAGAACACTGTCCTCTGAGTCTAAATTTGCAGTAACGTCGTTCTTTTACCACCTCTCCATGAATTTGAACTGCTTGTAAAACTTGGCAACCAGTCTCTGTGTGTGTCACCATTGAAACTGATAGCTGCTGTAAAGATATAAACATACTACATAGTAAATTAGTTTACAGACATCTTGCTGCGTCACCTGCTGTTTTAGTCTGTCTGATGTTGGCGCAAAGTTATAAAAGTTGACCACTAAAAGGGTAAATTCTAGAGCAAACTGACAAACCTAATTAGGTAGTGTATCAATATCCAGCTGTATCTCATCGTCAAAATCATTGGTAAATGTACTGTAAGTATTTCCTGACTGCATGAAATTATCTCACGAAGGTCATCCTAGGGACCTGTAAACCAAATATTAAAGCTGTCTGACCAGCTGTTTTGAAAAAACAAGCGACTCAACAGTTGACAGAGCTCTGCTGTGTTATGTAGAGAATAACATTTTGTGACACATGTATTGATGAAGAAGGTGGATATCTTTGATAGCTCATTTCAGGATGGCCTGACCAAAAATGGAAAAAAAAATTCTGTAAAAATACAGATTTGCATATTTCATCACAATTTTAACAAATCTAAGTTGGTTTATCCCTAGGGACCTGTATACCAAATAACAAAGCTGTCTGACCAGTGGTTATGAAGAAGAAGATTTTTTACCAAAAACGCCTTTTTTGGTGCTAATTTGCATATTTTCAACAATATCAAAAATTAATAAAAAGAGTTTCACAAAATCATATATTTTATCCATAAATCAGTAAGTACTGCAGTTCTCAAGATATTTGAGTGGACGGACGCCTCACAAACGGACACACCGGTACATACATACATACATACATACATACATACCGTGGTACATACTGACAGTGCACGCTGGACAGATACCCATCCTGATAGCTTCTATAGAGTATATTAGTCTATAGTAGCTAATAAATGAGAGTTAATTACATTCTAATTAAAGTAAACAAGACTTGCTTAAATCAAGATTTACGTCATAAAAAACAGCATATCTGTCAGGTTATAAAGAATCTTAAGCTGGTTATCTTTTTATCAGTATTTTCATCCTATTAACGAAGCACATTTTAACTTTCAAATTAACATTGTAAGTAAGTTCTGTTGAATAAGTTGAGACTGTACATACTCAGAGAAAGCACACTGAAGAGACAAATGTTTGAAACTTAAGAAGTTCAAGGTCATCAAAAGCATCATGTAACACTTTCATTGCACTGTTTACACAGATTGCATAATTGCTATAAATAGCACATGAGGAATCTTACAGCCCAGCTTTACCATAAAAATCCTATCACTTTGACCACTCTTTTAATTGACCACTCTATTTTTTTCCTCAAAAAGTAATTTTATTTTATCCTTACCAAGTCAACCATACATGGAAATTAGAACTTTCTCTATCTCTATTTATTTGACCACCCTATCATGACAAACTATTATGAGCAATTTCTTTTAGATAACATACAGGGCACAATAAATGACGGTTCAGAATATGTCAACGTTGGGATTCAGGAAAGTTGCCTTTGCATGTTTTAATCCTCCAAGATGGTAAGCATTTCACTATGAACTGTCAAAAAACGTTGAACTTTCTGATAATTCTACACTAAAATTATTTTGGCTTTGATGATTTCCTAATTAATTCAATTATTTAAAATCATATTAATTATTTTTTTCTGGGTGAAATGATAGGGTTTATACAGTACAAGAATTACATACAATGTAAGTCAAATTTTGATCAAAAATGACAAAAAAAATTCCTTAAAAATACAGATTTGCATATTTCATCACAATTTGAACAAATCTAAGTTGCGTTGTCCCTAGGGACCTGTATACCAAATAACAAAGCTGTCTGACCAGAGGTTATGAAGAAGAAGATTTTTTACCAAAAACGCCTTTTTTGGCATTAATTTGCCTATTTTCAATAATATCAAAAAATTGAAAAAAACAGTTTCTCAAAATCATATTTTTCATCTACACAACAAATATCAAATCAGTAAGTACTGCGGTTCTCAAGATATTTGAGTGGACGGACGCCTCACAAACGGACATACATACATACATACATACATACATACATACATACATACATACATACATACATACATACATACAGACTGACGACGGACGCCGGACGGATACCCATCCCAATAGCTTCTATAGACTATAGTCTATAGTAGCTTTTACAACAAAAAGGTGAGAATGGTTGTTGATTTCCAGAAATAGCTCTGTCTTAGGAACATGAGCAATTTTCATGCTGAGCAGAGATCCTAACTGTGTTGCTATTCTGTAAGCCAACACAACTAACACATCCTGTGTGCTGCCTTATCAGTCGCCTCACAAATAATAGTTCCTTCTCTTGGTCTAAATATAACAACAAAATCTGAAATGAATCCAGCATTGCTAGGACAATGGTCCATGGAATGGGAAGCCAATAGAAAAAACATCCTGTCTTCCTGCCAAACTTTAATTTATGAAAGTCAATCCGCTAATTCCTGGATTTATGAGTCTTGAGATCCATTGCATATCATTAACAGACTCTAGGTCAACTGTTATAATGAGCTTTTAATTTTATATCCATATGAGAGGAATTGCATATAAAACAAAAGTTTCAGCCTGTTAAAGTAAAATCTATTTCCATGGAAACCATTTTACAGCAGAAAGTCTAACACTATACTAGTTTCATGGCACCTGATTATGAATAGCACAATGACCACAATATGAGTTGTTTTAAATATGCCAAACAATTGCTCAATTTGTTCAAACCATTATGTTGGTTACTTGCTCATAACTTTTCATTTAGTGTGGTCAATAAACCTTGAAAAAAAAACAACTGTTCATGATTAAGTAAAATTTTCACGATAATTTTGCACTCTACCACTTGTGGGGGCTCATTTTGAAGCTGGTCGCATCAATAAAATTTTCATCTGCTTATGTTTGTGAAAATCGAAAATTTAATTTTTCCCCGTTGCGTTAGCACAGGGATGGCGGCCATTTTGAATTTCAAGCGTCAGTAAATATTAAGTGATTTTTTGCTCCAGTACCAAATTTTGTTCGGTGACTTAAGATTGTTAGTCTTGATTTTGAAAAGGAATGGTGTAAAGTTTCCCTGTAGAAGTCTGAGTAAAAGTTTAAGTCTTTCATTTTCAAGGCACTAACTACCTTAAGTTTCATGTTGATCAAAAAATTGGTTAAGAGTCCTTGTTTGGTTGCAAGTACGTGACAGGAAAAGCTCCCTACTTCCTCTCCTCTGTGTTTAGTTAAGCTTACAGACCGAAAGATGGTACATCATATTTTCATTTTGACAATACCTGAATTAAACTATCTGAAGCATTGTTCAAGAAAAATTTACAATTTAAATCATGTTTGATAGAGATGCACGCTCTCTTTCAAGACGCTTACAAAAATAGTAGACCCTAGAGAAACCAACACCAAAAAAAATGACAGAAGTGTAAAGTTAGTATTTGTCAAAATGAATAAACAGAATTATGACCTCCAAACCACTTTGTCAACGTCTGTTGAAAATTCCAATCCTTGTGAACGTCACGGACGATCAAATTTTATTTTTATCTGATCAGCACTTGTATCCTGCTTCCTGTAGATGTGTCACATGACCAATTGCTTTTACATCGCTGTGGTATACAGGACATCCAGGGGTTTATTCTTGACGTCGCAGGTATCTGAGACAGTCAGAACACAACCAGTTGGGCAGCATTTACAACCAAGGATGGATACAGCATAGGGCTACACACAAGGCTGTCTTTTGATTCAGATAGACAGAAAACAGTCACTAGAGAGAAAAGACTTGGATGGGAAGCAGTTGTCTGTGTCATTAAGTCAGCATCTGTTTGCTAAATGAGATACTGGGTTTCTCAAGTAAGGTGAGACTGAATGAGCAACCGATGTCGCACAGGACCTGTTCAGCGATCATTTACTTTGTGCAATAACCATTTTCAACACTTGGCGTCTCTTGTCTACCTGGCTGCTCTTCTTCCACTGTCTGGTCTTCTGTGATATAATCAACACTGGAGAATGAAGATACACTGGACGACTCTATCATTGGTGGTGGTGTTCGCTGCCTGCTGCCAGTCTGTGAGTACCGACAACTGCCCCTGTGAATGTTCCTCTACAGACAGATATTTCTATCCACTGCAGCAGGCCACATACTTCCTCGTGAACTGCCGCAATCACGTTCCACTCCTGACAAGTGTGCCAAAAGACTTGCCAAATGCCACCCAGTGCCTACAGCTGAACTATAACACCATCACAAGCATTGCCCCGCTGGACTTCCAAAACCTGACAGAGTTGCTCTACCTGGATCTGTCCTATAATGAAATACAAGAGCTGCCTGCTTACACGTTCAGCAACAACACCAAGTTAGAGGCACTGTTGCTGGGTAGCAACCAGCTGACATTCATTCATGACACAGCATTTGAAGGCCTCAATGAGCTGAAAGATCTGGTCCTGACAGAGAATGCCCTGAAACTGATCCCAGCAGCTGTACAGAATCTTAGATCTCTGGTTTCTATTCACCTTTACCAGAATCGGATAGAATCAATGCCATCACAGACATTCCTTGGATTGAATAATCTCCAATTTGTCAATCTCCATGACAACTACATTGCATGGGTGGCTCAAGATGTTTTGTGGAACTTAACGGAACTCAATAATATCTACCTGACTGCCAATAGGATTGAGAACTTGCCGCCGACTTTATTCAGAGACAACGGCAAGCTGCAGTACATTGCACTTGGTAATAATAAACTGCAGAATCTTTCCGCAGACGTTTTTGCCAATTTGCCACATTTGCGACACCTCGACCTCCGGCAAAATTACCTGAAGACTCTTCCCTCTGGTATCTTCAGTGGATTACCAGTTCTCTTTGAACTTCACTTTGAAGATAATGACATACGAGGTCTGCCGAAGGATATTTTTGACGGCCTATCAGAATTGACCTTGCTGCAGATGGTAAACAATCCAATTGGATCTTTGCCAGAGAACATCTTCCAATCAAGCATCAAAGTAGCCAGATTGGGATTGAGCCATATCACAGACATTGCCGACAACACTTTCTCTCCTCTGAAAAACCTGGTACATTTAGAAATCAGGAACAGCCGTATAAGCACTGTAAACAGCAAATTATTCAAAGGGTTACAATCATTACAGAGCTTATCCATGAAGGGTAACCAGATTAAAAACATCGATGTAAATGCATTCAAAGATTTGACACGATTGAACATCCTCTTGCTGGCACAGAATGAGATCAAGTTCCTACACTCTGGTACCTTCAAAAACCTATCAGCACTGGACACACTAGATCTAGAATCAAATGGATTGGTGCATGTTGATGACACTGTTTTCCAAAGCTTGCAAAATCTGACAAAACTCACACTACACCGCAACAATTTGACCAGAGTCAGTGCAGTGCTACTGAAAGGTTTGACTTTACTTAAGACTTTGTACTTACAGCAAAATAAAATACACAACATTGAGGATGGCAGTTTTGAAGGTCTCAAGCTCCAGGAATTTGATATTTCATCGAATCCTTTGTTCTGTGACTGTGAACTGAGCTGGTTTAAGGACTGGATTGACAAGAACGGCCACAATTTTTTCCGTGCTTCTGTAGCAAATACACAGTGCAGCCAGCCTGAGGTTTACAATGGACGCAGTGTATCAACAATGACCACTGATCAATTCAAGTGTGTCTTTCCCACCATTGCCACACAGCAGGTCAGCCTTCAGGTCAACTATGGGGACAAGGCCACAATGGACTGTAAACTCTCAAACAACAGCATCGCGAGTTTGAAGTGGACGTTGCCAGACTTGAGCAAAATACACCAAGGAGAGATGTATCCTGGGATATCTATGAATGATGTGGGGACTTTGTATCTCAGTAACATGACGACCTTTGACACGGGTATGTACATCTGTACCTCAACTAATGACATTGGCAGTATGAACTTGACAGTTGATGTGACAGTAACTTTGCCAACTACAACAATTCCACCTACCACAACAGTGACAGTTCGTTCATCAACAATGCCAATCACAGAGTCAAAAATTGTGACAACAAAAGGCCCAAAAAAGGGACCATCTCACAAGTCCTGCAAGCCAAGCCCATGTCGCAATGGTGGCAAATGTGTAGTACTGGAAGATGGTCTAGGTCCAACCTGTATATGCACATTGTTATACGGAGGTCCTACATGTGAGCTCCTGATACCATCAACACCCGCTGACCTTCGTGTAGTCGTCAAGACAGATACAACAATCACTGTAGCTTGGAGTCAATTAGATGACGCCCAACAGGTGTCCTCGTATCAGATCTTGATGACTAACCTTGATGGAAACGGAACATCTCAAACATTGATGGTTCAGAGCAAACTAGGTAGCGTCAACCTGCAGTCACTAATGCCAAACACGTCCTACAACATCTGCATCATTGCAGTGAATGCTGCTGGTCCAAGTCTGATTGACAGTGACAAGTGCCTTGTCGTTGTAACCAATCCATTAATGGCCAATGCCAGTACAGCTAGCACTGGTAGCAGTAAAATTACACTGATAGCTATCGTTGTTGCAATCTGCCTGCTGGCTTTTGTTATACTTGCAATCTGGGCATTTTGCCGAAAGCACAGGAAGTACAGACTGGGTCAGTACAACAAATACAGTGACCAAACAGATGGGGACAACTCTTTCTTCTCTGACCAGGTTAAATTCCGTAACTGTGATAACGCTAGCTTGGACATGTCACTGACACAGATTGGACCTGCGAGTAACGGCGACACAGACACAGACACAGACACACTGCCAGGGGAAGAGGCCAATCAAGTCACTTCAATTCCATCTTATTAGACGCTGATATTTGTTTCTGTGCTTGAATTGCCTTTGTTTTTATGTGATGGATGAGGAAAAATCAAATTCACAATCTCATAAAAGTGGTACCATTCTATCAAAACTTCATCACTGAAATGGAAAAGTCTGCAAAGTCTGTAATTATCAAAAAGTGTGTAACTGTAACAGCAATAATAATACTGTGATAGGCGATCCCATGTGAACTTACGGTGTTCATATTATTTTTTATAATAGGTAGTGTGGTGTCAGAGATAGACAAACATGATAGTGGAAGAAAACAAAGGTATACCATCCTCTATGGATGAGAAAATTGGTTATGTTAAACAGCCAGGCACAATCAGAGTCTCATGGTACAGCTACAAATTAATAGACTGTGAAACTTAACTTATGCCTAATACCTAATTCTTGTAAGAAAGTTGTCGCAGATATTTTCAATAGCAAGCTTTTTTCATTCCTTGGAAACTTTCTTTAATTTTTTAATGAAATACTTAGAACTATGAAAGCAAACCATTCTGAAAAGGATATTTTCAAATGTTCTAGAATATTGAGATTTTGAACACTCACAATTATAATGTTCTGTTTAATTAAATTTTACTGTAGCATTGCTTAACATTGACTTTGAAAACAGAGAAATGTCTGGACTAAAACAAGGTCAAGATTAAGAGCTGGACAGCAAGATGTCATTTGAAGTTCATCGCTTTATTCACTGTACCATTTTTTGATATCATACTATTCAAATAATGTACATATTTCTCTGAAAATGTAATTAATATATAAAATTGATAAATTAATTACAACACGGTCTACAAAACCCATGATTCATTTTGATATAATAATATTTGTTTCATCGACCCTTCTGTTGAACAAACTTTTCATATAAAGGCTATACTCAAATATTCAGGTCGAAATATTCTTGTTCAAAATCTCAGTACATGTATGCTTGTGTTGCACAAATATTTTCAAAAGAAACTCATTTATAAATTTGACACTGTATTGAGAGGTTTTATTGTAATTCAGGGGTGAAGGCATTTTTACAATTTTGCAAAGCAAAAAACATTGAGAGACTGGCAGCTTACCTGTACGCTGTGACCTCTTGAACTGTGATTGCTCTCTTGTCTTTGTTACCAGCAAAACTGAATACATTATGTGGAATTCTGTCGGAAGGTCAAAGTGTAGAGGTATAGCTTTCATGGATAAATGGTTTTGTACAGGTTCTGTTACATTCAAAATGACAGGAGTCTATATACTCAGTTTTTGCACTTTCTTGATATGTTACCTTTTTATTCAAATGTCATGAAACTGATGGACATCTTTTTCAATCAACAGAAATAATGTGGTTCCTTCTAGTAAAAACAACAAATAACCCCAAAAATTGTCCTCTTCATAGCAGCATATCAAAATGAATAGGATGCTAACGTATGACTTCAAAATGTAGAAAAATTGAGTTCTGATTGTCTTTTGGTTGCTCTGCCACCTGTTGTTATGAGTAACTTACTCACTATGCAAATATGATGTACAGGGTTCTTTTTAAAGTGACACATTTGTAAGATGATGCTTGGAAATTTCATGAGACTTTTAAACTGTTCACCCTCAATTCCCTGTAAACAAGTCCACTCTCACCACTGATGACAATAGGTTTTGGGCCGAACCATGGTGGTGAAAGGGTTAGTTTACTGGAGTGGTCCTTGATTTTTAGAAGCAATTGTCATACTAGCATTGTGTAAAAATGGGACATTTTAAACATAGTAAAATATTTTCTTTATATAGCATAGTATACTAAGCATATTTTGATACCTATCTATGCATTGTGCCAGGATTGTTTATGTTTCATGTTTTCTTGTTTCAGTGTTTTGTGAAGGTGCAATGTCTACAGAAAAATTCACTTTTACTTTGAACAAATACTGAAAATGCATTTTAACCAAACATTCTACTTTGAATTCTATAATTATCCTTTCCCACCATGTTATGTGAAACATGTCAGCAGTGTTCTTACAGATTTGAAACCCTTACATAAATAAAATACAATGACTATATCATTTGATAGAAACGTTGGAGTCTAGTGTTTTTCCATTGCTGGTAACTTATGTTAATAATCATTACTTTGGAATTAGTATCGAGAAGTGTGCTGCTAAAAATGATATTTCTCATTGGTAAATGCTAAACTAAAAACTTTGGCATACCTAAGTTACAGAAACTTCATGGGGATAAAACAATGGTGACAAGATTGACATCTCTTTAAGGCCTGTGCCGGAGTCAGATTGTCTGGGAGGGATAAGATTACAATTTCAATGGAAAACAAAAGGCTATGACACTCCATAGTCCTCTTATAGACTAAAACAAACTTGATCTCGGGGATCAAGTACCTGGCCTTTAAAGTCTTTGTTATAGTTACAAAATTTGGCCAACCTAACCATTATGACTGATTGCCTTTCTAAAGCTTACATCAAATGATCACAAATTCTGTGTGTTTTGCAACCAGGTCAAAATTTAGAACGAAATTCAAACTTGAAAGTGACACTGACCTTAGTAGCCTTGCAAGCAAGTTCAATGCATCCATTGTATCCTTGTTTTCTTTGTACAAGACAAAGGAACAATAATCTGGACAATCTTTAGACCACCGACTTTTAGCTTTTCTCTTCACGCCTGCAAGACACAATTCACATAGATCAGTAACAAAACATCTCAATCATTTGCTTCCTATTGGCTCTTCCTAATTTGATATTTGTTTCAGAGATTCTGTCTGTCAACTAACTGAAAAAAGCTCAGCCATTGGCTTCCTAAAATTTACAGAGTTTCATTTTCTTGTCTATACTTTTGAAGCAATTGTTGTCACACAAGAGTATTTACATGTTATACTCTGAAAGTAGAACTTGGAACATTGGAAACACCAATTATTAATAAATTATCTGTAATTTAAACCTCACATGTTACAGAAAACTATCAAAATAATTTAAAACAAACCAATTACATTACATACTCAAAAAGAATTGCAACTGATTAAATAATTGAAATGAAAATGAAAAGATTAGTATAGGACAATGCAAATTACTGCATACAAATAGACAAATGGCTGTTTTATCACTCTTATATGATAGACCATACATTGTGTTGATTTTAGAGGTGTTCTAAAATCACCATTTTGTTCCAAGAAAAAGCAAACGTTTGCTGGAAGTCCAAGTACATTAATACCAGCCAATGAATTTGAGAATTCAGAGCATATGGCTGCCTATCAGAGTGTTAAATAAATGTAACTAGCGGCGTCTACAACAATTAAAATACTCATATGTAGTCAGAAAATAAAAATTTGGCTATTTTGGGAAATATGTTCTCAATGCCTGAAATGATTCTGCTACGTAATCAAAACATCTTTGAAAACATTTTAGATTCTGTATTATGAGTCAATATTGAGCATTGAGGTATCATCTTTCACATATCAGACTTTGTTGCGAAGACAAAAATGAGTCTCTTGCAAGAATGGGGCAAACCACAACAAATGATGATGTACTCTTTGATTCCAGGTGCATTATTGCAGGGTATGGACTGTATTCATTACCGGGATTCATTATCAACTCTGAGCTCATGAGGGCACTGTTTGAGAAAGAAGAACTCAGTTGACCCTGAGCAGGAATGCATAGATCTGCTTTCCTAACACTTTGCTGTAAATTGTTGCCCTACTTGTGGTCATGCCATGTGATGGGTGATTACATCCTTCCAGGATGACATTTGAGTGAGTGGATGAATGAAACAGTCAACTAAGAGCAGAATCATGTGAATAAAGAGGTTTTTAACACTTAGTCTGAACCAAAGGATACACCAAACCTTAACACTGGTGGCGCTAAACACCTCAAAGTTTTACTTCCATGTATAACACAAAATTATGATTATATATTTTCTGTAGTTTACAAGAACTATAGCCATATTGTCGGATTATCCTCTTTTTCTTTCTAAAGCCAGTACAATGATACAATGTAGGCAGTAACAGCTATTAATGGAACAGAAATAGATGCAGACATACCTTTGTTTTTAGAATTGACAACTTTTATGGCTCTTTTACCATCTTTCTCAATGGTTTGACTCTCTAGGGATGGATACCACTGCCGTATTGTCTGATGAATTTTGGTTCTTACTTCTTTACTGTCATCTGTAATCTTAAAAAAGACATCATCAAGGTGTATGGGATCCCCTCCAAATAACTACAGATAATTATATTACATTTCTTCATTTTCAAGTTACGTTCTTGTTGTTTTCAGTTATCAGTTGCATGCATTTGTTCAATGATCTCAAAGATTAGACTAATAGATGATTTCATACAGTTGCATTGGGGAAAACAAATCAACTGGCATGACGTCATTGACTACCAAACTCATTTCAATCTTCTTTTTTATTTTCCTTCACTAGTGGATTCGCCATATTGCTAAACTGAGGCACAAAAAACCTGAGAGCAAATAGGACATGCTAGCTTAGGACTTCATTAATTAAGACTTGCATACTGTATCTGAAATGACAATTATATAAGCCTATAAACACCACGAGATTTAGGTTGATTTGGCATTAAAGTGGACACTGATTTGAGACTAGATCAGATTCTAAATGGTACTTCCTGAAGACTGCAATGTGAATTATTTCTTGACATTCTACAAAATTCCACTTGATCTTAAACTTACAGCTATGAAAACACTCCCTGCTTTATCTTCACTATCAACCAATTCTTGCAACTTGTGTCTGTCTTCTTCACTGATAAACTCATCACAAGGTACACTCTGCTCTTCCTCCTGTAATCAAATTGCAGGCAGAATATCAAATAAAAAGTTATCAATTACTTCCTGGAAAACATTGTTGATAGATAATAACTGATCCCAATAGCTCAAAAGATCAAATACATTCAGTGATAGAGAGTAAATAAATATTGAACAATTAGTATCTTTTTTGATACTTCACTATGCACCAATCTACAGACCCTAGGTTTTTACTGCCACAGGGTTGCAAACATTTATCCAAACATCCATAGACTGCCATAGGGTTTTTTTTAATTGAAAAATTTGTACATGATGCTTTCATGTTTCTGGACACACACTTCCACCAACAATTTCTGACAAAATGCTGAAGGAAATGATGTCCAATCAATATGGATTATGAGCTCTGACACCCTGCATATGAAACTGATATGTCCTAAAATTTCATCTGAAAAAATTACCAACAATATTTCCCTTCCGCTAATTTCACTGGTTTCTTTTTAAAAGGAAATCAGTCCATCTATGTGTACATCTATTGAATGAAGTGGCAATATTTACCTCTCTAACAGCCCATCTATGTGTACACAAAAATGAACTGGAAATGTTTACCTGGCAGTGTGTACATTTATTAAATGAAGTAGAAATATTTAGCTGGCAATCAGTCCATCTATGTGTACATTTATGAAACGAACTAGAAATATTTAGCTGGCAATCAGTCCATCTATGTGAACATTTATTAAATGAACTAGAAATATTTAGCTGGCAATCAGTCCATCTATGTGTACATTTATTAAATGAAGTAGAATATTTAGCTGGCAATCAGTCCATCTATGTGAACATTTATTAAATGAACTAGAAATATTTAGCTGGCAATCAGTCCATCTATGTGTACATTTATTAAATGAACTAGAAATATTTACCTGGCAATCAGTCCATCTATGTGTACATTTATTAAATGAACTAGAAATATTTAGCTGGCAATCAGTCCATCTATGTGTACATTTATTAAATGAACTAGAAATATTTAGCTGGCAATCAGTCCATCTATGTGTACATTTATTAAATGAAGTAGAAATATTTACCTGGCAATCAGTCCATCTATGTGTACATTTATTAAATGAAGTAGAAATATTTACCTGGCAATCAGTCCATCTATGTGTACATTTATTAAATGAAGTAGAAATATTTAGCTGGCAATCAGCCCATCTATGTGTACATTTATTAAATGAAGTAGAAATATTTAGCTGGCAATCAGTCCATCTATGTGTACATTTATTAAATGAAGTAGAAATATTTAGCTGGCAATCAGTCCATCTATGTGTACATTTATTAAATGAAGTAGAAATATTTAGCTGGCAATCAGTCCATCTATGTGTACATTTATTAAATGAAGTAGAAATATTTACCTGGCAATCAGTCCATCTATGTGTACATTTATTAAATGAAGTAGAAATATTTAGCTGGCAATCAGTCCATCTATGTGTACATTTATTAAATGAACTAGAAATATTTAGCTGGCAATCAGTCCATCTATGTGTACATTTATTAAATGAACTAGAAATATTTAGCTGGCAATCAGTCCATCTATGTGTACATTTATTAAATGAACTAGAAATATTTACCTGGCAATCAGTCCATCTATGTGTACATTTATTAAATGAACTAGAAATATTTAGCTGGCAATCAGTCCATCTATGTGTACATTTATTAAATGAACTAGAAATATTTAGCTGGCAATCAGTCCATCTATGTGTACATTTATTAAATGAACTAGAAATATTTAGCTGGCAATCAGTCCATCTATGTGTACATTTATTAAATGAACTAGAAATATTTAGCTGGCAATCAGTCCATCTATGTGTACATTTATTAAATGAGTAGAAATATTTAGCTGGCAATCAGTCCATCTATGTGTACATTTATTAAATGAAGTAGAAATATTTAGCTGGCAATCAGTCCATCTATGTGTACATTTATTAAATGAAGTAGAAATATTTAGCTGGCAATCAGTCCATCTATGTGTACATTTATTAAATGAAGTAGAAATATTTAGCTGGCAATCAGTCCATCTATGTGTACATTTATTAAATGAAGTAGAAATATTTAGCTGGCAATCAGTCCATCTATGTGTACATTTATTAAATGAAGTAGAAATATTTAGCTGGCAATCAGTCCATCTATGTGTACATTTATTAAATGAAGTAGAAATATTTAGCTGGCAATCAGTCCATCTATGTGTACATTTATTAAATGAACTAGAAATATTTAGCTGGCAATCAGTCCATCTATGTGTACATTTATTAAATGAAGTAGAAATATTTAGCTGGCAATCAGTCCCATCTATGTGTACATTTATTAAATGAACTAGAAATATTTAGCTGGCAATCAGTCCATCTATGTGTACATTTATTAAATGAACTAGAAATATTTAGCTGGCAATCAGTCCATCTATGTGTACATTTATTAAATGAACTAGAAATATTTAGCTGGCAATCAGTCCATCTATGTGTACATTTATTAAATGAACTAGAAATATTTAGCTGGCAATCAGTCCATTTATATGTACATTAAAATAAAATGGAAATATTTACCTGGCAATCACCCATCTATGTGTACATTAAAATAAATTTGTAATATTTACCTGGCTATGATCTACAGGTTCTGACAGGTTCTTTAAGCGAACAATATGACCATCTTTGCTTTTCTCATACACATGGAAATCTGAATATCTGTAAAACACAAATATAACAATAGCATCTTCATGGAGACACAAATATTCAAACAAGGCATTCAATATACAATTTTTTGTCTCACATTTTTTTTACTTCTATTTCATTTTATTATTTTCTTTACGTTTATCTATTTTTAAATTATTTTTATTTGCGCTTCTCTTGGCATGGAGCACTGTGAGGACATCTGTATACTTTGGTGTTTAAGTTACTAAAAGTTGTTTTAGTAACAACATTTCCCACACACACACATACAGACAGACACAGACAGACAGACACGGACACACATATATATATATATATATATATATATATATATATATATATATATATATATATATATATATATATATATATATATATATATATATATATCGAAGTATACAGATGTCCTCGTGGGAAATTACAGTGCTCAATGCAAAAGCAGAGCTATAAATAAACAGATTACTTCAAGTACAAAGTACTTGAAGTAATCTGTTTATATATATATATATATATATATATATATATATATATATATATATATATATATATATATATATATATATATATTATATTTGTTGCAACCCTTTTAAACTTTTACAGCTGGAAAGCAGGGGCTCACTGAAAACAACAGGAGCAGCAAATTACACTGGGCACTGGAAATGCAAATAATTGCTGATTTGGTTAAATACTGGAGACTCATTGTGCATTGGAATGAATGGCGTTTACCTCTGTTTGAGTATGCCCATGAAACCATGATGTTGACCTATGTACTCTGTAATTCCAACATCTGTTTCTAACAGTCCAGTTATCTTACTGCTAGAGGTTGTCGCAACCGTATTATCAGCAACCATATCATCAGCCGGCAGCTCTGTAGACAAGCTTCTGTCCCTCGTCGATCGACCTGTTGCTGGCAAGTCATCTGTCTCTCCTGCTTCTCTTCTCAACTTTTTGGCATGCAAGCATGGCACTGACGCTGGACTTGCTTCTTCTAATGTTCTTTTATTCTCCATATCATAAGCTAGAAATGACGATCTGGAATACACCTATAGCTCTGACATTTCGAAACATAACATCAGGACACCATGCACCGAGCACTCCACAGAGGACACATGTGTTGACACATACTCTGCACAGAGTAGACATGACCTCTTGACTTTTCAACGACCCTATTTTAGCCTCGTTCACAAACAATTTCAATCAACGGTAAGGTATACCTGTAACATCTCTACATTCTTTATATAATTTATGTTATTTCTTTCATTATTTTATGTTGTTTAGTAGCTGTCTTTTCCCTGAACCGTACTTCATTTCGTAGGATCATAGGGGTCGACCGTCATTCGGCACCTGATCAGCACACAGGCATACAAGCAAAATGCCACTGATGCAAACAGTAATCTTGATTACATCAGTGACGGTTTGCTTGCATTGAGTCGAATGCCTGTGAATCAGCAAATTGTGCGCATGCGTTTTTCAAAATCATGCATGTGTATACTGTAGCGATTTATAGTCATTCATCATGTTATTGGACATGTACAATGTCACTGCATCTATGTACCAGAAGTGTACTTCATAAACTCATCATACATCTAAATTGTCATGATTACATTGGAATTAAAAATAATAACATTATAATTCTCCTACTTTGTCAGCAGGTCAGGATGGCCGAGCGGTCTAAGGCGCCAGACTCAAGGTTGAAAACCTTCTACTCGCATGAGTAGAATGTGGGCGTTCTGGTCTCCAAATGGAGGCGTGGGTTCGAATCCCACTCCTGACACCACTTTTTTTTTTTTTAACTTACTCCTTCAATCTGATTCGCTATAGAAATGAGTTGATCTTTCATGCTTTTGTATAGCGCTGTTCACGGTTACAGGTGTGTTACTAAATATAGCTGTACGCGCGCGACATCGGACACGCAGCTTGAAATGCGGACAAATTTTATCAATGTTGCATACATGGCTGTTTTGGCAGCTTGTACTCTGAGTTGTGAATATGTTTTTTAGTATTCACTGTTACACTAGCAGTCGCCCACTGAGATGTATTTTCGTCGTTTCTTGCATGCGTAATTTTCAAAAGCGTAATCTAAAAATGCGGACAAATATTTATTTTTGCATATTAATGAGAGAACAGTGACGTAAACTGTGAACAGCCCTATTGTTGTTTTGATTTTTGCTATTTTCTTTTAATCAGAATCTAGTTTCTTGTACTTGGCACACTCCACAGTCACTAGTGATCAGTCTATTCCGCTTGGCGTCTATGTGTACATATGCCTGAGAAAATGTACACACGTCTATGGGGGCATAGACGCTAGCGGAATAGACTGATCACGAGTGACTGTTGTCGTTAAACTACCGGTGTATTATTACTCTCATTGTTTTTTTTTCCTTCAGAGTGCTTTCCTGGGATCGCATTATTTTTTTCTGTGACCATACACACTTTGTTTTTTCGCCATTCACACGTACTTTGTTTGTGCACAAACATTCATTCATAAGTGACTGGTCAGTTTCTTCGGCCTTGGGGGGGGGGCCGGTGGATTCATGGGGGTCACCCTGTTTTTGACTTTGGTGATGGGGGGGGGGGTGTCACCATGTTTTTGAAATGCCCAATAGGGGGGTCAGTGTGTTTTTGAATTTCGACGCAGGCTCATCATTGCCTAAAAATGCATCGTGTCAGCCACAAATTTCATCCAGTTGCATTTTTGGGCGCCGTGACGTTTAATAATCAGTCATATTTTTCAGCACGCCCAACTTTAACATATGAGGCATACACATATCAGAGACATTTTTCAGCATGCTCTTTGCGCATTACTTTAATATATCAGACATTTTTCAGCACACCCTTCCTGTGCATTACTTTAATATACAAGACATATATCAGAGATATCAGGATGTTTCAGAATATTTTTCTCCGTGCCCTTCGGGCGCCATACTTTAATAAATCAGAGATTTATGCCAGAGATATCTTGATGTTTGCTAAGTGAAAGTGTACTATTATGAAATCTGCATTTCATATGAAAAGCATGACAAATTCCTGATACTTTTCTGTTCTCTCTATGAGAATTCAGTATGAGAAAGCAACATGCACAAATATCAATGTTACAAGAAAAGGTCATCTCAGACTCTGCACACATCAGATTTGGCTAAAATGCCTCTCTATGGTTCCTCAGGAGATTTAATTGGATGGCTGGCAAGTCTTAACACCCATCAAAGTTTTTGATTTACTGCTTTTTGCTGTTTGATATTAATGATTGACATCCACTGCATCCATTTCAATACAACAGTTCAGGACATCTGGTTAAGCATAGAAAGTGTGAAACACATTCACAGCTCATTCAAAATGTACTGTATTCAAACTTTAAGATTGACACTTTGAAATTCCTATCTTACAACTGACATGCCAACAATTTCATTAAAACACAGAATGACTTAAAATATAAATGTATGTAAAATATAATATATTTATATACATATATATATATATATATATATATATATATATTTATTTACATATATATATATATATATATATATATATATATATATATATATATATATATATATATATATATATATTACAGTATTATATTATACATATTACAGTTGTCGCGTGCGGGGGGGGGGGTGTCACCCTGTTTTCAAAATTTGGAATAGGGGGGTCACCCTGTTTTCAAAATTTGAATAGGGGGGGTACGGCGCGCCAAATGTTTCAAAAATATTTATCGTCATAGAACAAAAATAAACTGTCAAATTTTCTTTCTAAAAAAAAGTCGCAAACGTGTATGAATAGTAAAGAAAAAAGTTCTTTCGTCCATATCATTGGATTTTATTACTGTACCTTTTCATAAAAATAGATTCATTTGAAAATACGTGTCATTTATTTGAATGTGTCTGTGCAGATAAAGATGACGTGCAACCGTCTTTCTTGATTGGAATAAAAATTCGATGGAATTACGGAAGAAAATAAACGAGAAAAGTATTATTGCAAAAAAGGGCAGAATATTATGTAATGCTTAATTGTAAAATATTCTTTAAACCGTAATGAGAAGATAAACTTTTCAAAAATTTGGAAATACCACACTCCCATACTTATTGACGTACACATACATGTGTATTTGAAATAACGGTGCAATGAATGCTGATTACAAGGGAAAAAAAGAAAAAAAATCAAGCACACACACAAAAAATATTGAAATGATTAAAAACAAAACCACAAATAGTACTCACACTACTACCAAAAAACAAAACGAACCACCATCAGGTCTGACTAAAAAAAGAAAGAGAATCACAATTGACAAGTCGACCGAGATCGCGCCGGCGTTGAGGCTGTAAAGAAACCAAAACGAGGTCAGCTTGGAAAAAAACCCAAAGCGAGGTTACAAAAAAAAAAGAAGAGGTTACCAAAAAAAAAAAAAAAAAAAAAAAATTCAGTAGAAAAAAAAGAGGCCCGTTCGAGAAAAGAAAATAGAGTGGGACACCCCGCAGAAAAAGCCCAAAATGTAAATTGAATAATTGTCAAGTCATGATTGTTACAGTTTAATGCCAGAGGGTTTTGGATCATCACACTCGGATGTTGGACAAGATATTTGGGGTATTTCAGCGATAACTCTCAGCTTCTAGTCTTCAATATCATCTCATGGACCTCCAAGTTACCGACACGTCCCATTCTATATTAAACAGTTACCAGTTTTGGTTAAAAGTGGACAAAACACTCGTGGTGGTTCGTCGGCTGCCAGCGGTCCCCTCGCTCCGATGTACACTCGAGATGGTACGCCAGCGGCCGGCGTTCCCGTCGCTAGTACAGTAGGCCTACACGTCGGCAACAAGTGATCCCCTCGCTGTAAAGTGTAGGGCCGCCTCTCCCAAACCATAGACAGTCTGTGCCCAAACCCCAACAAAACGATGGCTAGCCGCTAGCCCACGGTTACGTGTGGTTCGATACACAGCGGCCGCCGTGTAGGTATGCATAGTAAAACATACAGCCCTGCCATGCAGAGCTAGCAGCGGCCGCTATATATCGAACCACACACGTATCCCGTGGGTTTAGCCTCTAAACGGAGTGTGGCAAAGGCAAAAATACTCAGGCTGAAACACTCCGTTTAAATTCGAGGCAACGTTTTCACTAGTACATGTAGAACGCGAACGCGCCCGACTTGACAAACACTGATCAAGCAGCCGCTATTCTCTTATCTGTAGCTCTGGGTGGCAGGCAGGCTGTGAGTTACCGGCGTTATACGGCCAGGCCGTATAACGCCGGTAACTCACAGCCCTGCCACCCAGAGCTATGTATAGACTACTGCACAAATATTGTAGCTCCATATATTGGACTGTGTGGATATAAAGATTTCTGCAATGGGGATCGACATGTCGTGTATGTGCTGGTCAAGCCCTGCGAGTATAGTGAGAGTGTCTGGCGTTGCGAAGGCCGGACACTCTCGCCATACTCGTAGGTTCGTAGGCTTGTACAGTTGCGTGCTCGTCTTGTCGAACACGGAAAACGATGGACGTTCTCTCAACACGCGGCAGATTTCTTCAAAACTATTCAATTTATCATGATTTGGGTGATCTTTGAGGATAGACGAGGAATTACCAAACAACGAGGTGGTTTATTATCATGGTATTTGAACGCGATGTATCGAACCACACGTATAAAACTGTGCAGAAATTAGGCGAACGGCGATGACAGTGCGGCTCGGTGGAAGGCCTGCAGTGGGCTCCATGCCATACCGCGCCTAAGGCATCGATATGTTCGCAGCGTTGCTATGAAGGATCATGGGTTGTACGTCTCGCTCGTGATCTGACCTGTGGACTGCCTGAAATTGGCTCAGTTAACTTGACTCTCTGGAACTATTCACTGTTAACTTGGACGTTCTTTAGGTGATATTGCCCACTTCATTTCATCAAGTATGGTTTCAAGTAGAGCAGGGCCCAGCCAAACAGAGCTAGGTTTCAAGATGTCACGTTATCACTGAAATGCTCAATTAACATTTCGTCAAACATTGTAGTATGTGGTGATCGGATTCCCGGCTGTTGGGGATTCATGGATCGAAGGAAACGTGAACCATGAGTTTTTTGAATAAAATAATTGTAATTTCGGGCTTGTTGTTTTTTTTCCTGTGGCGAGTACTCGTTTTTTTTTCTTTTTTTTTCTTTTTTTCTTTTTTCTTTTTTTTTTTTTTTTGCTGTGGCAAGTCCTCATTTGTTTTTTCTTTCCACGGCGCCACACGTTTTGTTTTGTATCTCTGTTCATGGCGTTTTTTTATTTTTTTCGTTTTTATTTCATTTTATTTTATTTTTTTGTAGATGAGATCCACTTCTGTCTAGAACCATCACTGCCGAATTTTTTCTCCGATTTTCTCTCTTTACTGTCAAAGCGGCTGGTGATTCATATTATATTTTGATTATCTATAATACGTTTATTATGAGACGTAGTGCTTTTTAATTTTCTTAAGTACATAAATAATTTTATGTATGCATGACTCTTTTTTTGTCTGATTCTTTTATAATGATTTTCTGTATGTGGTTCACATTTTCATTTTTTGTACTATTTTTTCCGAGTGGTAGTAGTGATTTTTATTGATTTTCTTGTGAATTTTGTGGACGTACCACTGTAAAACATATTTTTCTTTTTTTTGTAAAATCAGCACTCATTGCACCTTTACGCGAACTATTATACGTGTATGTATGTCGATAAGTATGGATGTTTGACTTTTTTCAAATCGTTGAAAATTGTTTATTTCCTAATTACGCTTAAAAGATTTTTTCTCAAGTTAAAATGAAGTATTAAATGACATTTCTGTCTTTTGTTTTTTAATTATACTTTTCTTACTTATTTCCTTCCTAATGAGACCGAATTGACAGTTTATTTTGCACTGAATCGATAAATATTTTTGAAACATTGGCGCGCCGTAGGGGGGGTTCACCCTGTTTTCAAAATTTGAAGTAGGGGGGGTCAGCCACTTTTCGACGTCGGCAAAAAAATAATCCACCGCCCCCCACCCCCTCCCGGGCCGAAGAAACTGACCAGTCCCTAAGTTACATCTAAGGTGACATCGCCGACACGGTGTCTGGCCTGAGGTCGACACATTGTATGCAGGGAACCTACCGTGTGTTATATATTAAAAACAACCAAAAGGCTCATAAAAATAAAAGAGATGCCGTCCCATTAATTAATCCAATACAGCTGGCAGAGTGGAAATACGTGTATGCTCCTCTCACACTTTTTCTCGCGTTTGTCCCCCGCGCAGCGGTACATGTATGTTTTCTTGCGTACACTGTATCGTAAGTGAATCAGGTTTCCAGAATTTAAACTTGTTTGTACACTGAACATAAAACAAATTTATAATAGAATGAGCTGCATTTATGGATCACGTGACAGATATGAAAAAAAAATGAAAAACTGCGATGATCAGATTGCTCGCTAGGAAATCATGCCGCTATTATGATGAAAAAAGTGCTCAACGGATGTGAACAAAAGTTATTGCTGATGTTCGACCTAGAAAAACAGCTGTAAAATGTTTTAAATTGCATAATCTTGATAAAGTTTAATAAGAATATATTTCAAGCAATGTTGCTGAATTTGCTTTCGGGTATTTGAAGACGATCCTTCTGAAGAACAGTGAATGTAATCTGTTTCCATGACGAAGATGGTGATTTCTTTTCACGATGTGCTTACACGGCATCTTAGAGTGCACCGTGCTCACATTACATACAGTGATGTGCTTTTTGACAGATGTCAAGGTATATACTGTGCGACCAATAATCGCAAAAAGTAGTCGATTTTGACACAAGCAATTTGAAATTGGACTAGCTTATAAAAGTACACAGTGTATATTGCACGTGCTCACCACTTTGCAACATATCACTTTTGAACTGAGGAAAGCATACCAAATGATAGGCTATAGGACTGCACACTTTCTCCAGTGATTGACAAATTTTGCAGTAAACATCGAAACAAATGTTCTTGTCAAAATTGCAATGCCTTTTCAGCAACTGCATACAGTGTTGGGCACAAGGTAGGATGAATGATGATGTTCAGAGTATGACACTTCAGTCTGCTGTTTAGGTATCAGAAATGATTTTCATTTGAACAAATATATTTCCGTAGATAAGCTTACCACTTTTTTTGGTAGGTAGGTAAAACAAAGATTATGGCATATCGGTAACTGGTGTTTCAGTCTACTATAAATATGATAGTAAAAGATCTCGCAAAAGAGCATCAAATCACAAAGGACAGGCACTGACAGATACCCAAGTTATTTACTCGGGGGTACAGGAGGTAGCCCAGTGGATTCAGCTTCTTGCTGGTTAGGCCATATATCGATTGCTCACACTTGATCTAGGCTACAGACATTCACTGTGGACACAGAAACACAAAAAGTGACAAGCCCATACTGAAAGTATTTGCTATTAAACTAGCACCTCCTATACGCCGGTAAGAGGTTTTGGGCTTCACTTGAGCCTAAAAATCGAAAGCTTGTTTTAATGACATCAAAAGATTATGCCCACAATGCGAAGAAAGTGATACTAGTAGCCTACATGTAGTCTTAGGCCTATTCTTTTTATGGGAAAAGTATTTAAAAACCGGTACCATAATAAAAGCTGTGTACATGTAACAAATGAAGGAGATTTGCTAAAGAAAGTTTCAAACAGAAAAAGTGAAAGATATTATGTCCCTATAAAAAATCTGAAAATTTGTATCCCAAGTGTATTATTAAGTTGACGTCTTGATACCTGCACACATAAGCTTACACGGCTACGGATAAGAAAATATTTAGGCCTGAAATACATGTTCATATGTTGTACACATGTATACAAGCATATCATATTTACTTTTCAAGAAAAAATATCTATATAATCATTAGAAAGCAAACATTCCGAAAAGCTCTATGGAGGGGTGGAGTATCCAAAGAGATTGTTATAATCTCGTAGCGGCAGGCACCGGCAGTCGTCCAGGATAGGTCTTGGCATGCCGATGATATTCGTTGGCATTATACATTTCACTGTTACCAGCATGCATTGCGACTCTCTGTCACGCAAGCGCAGTGCAGGTTAATATCGGAAAAGTGGTGGCGAAAAGTTTACGATGAGCTCCAAAGGACAGAGAAAAGGTATGTAAATTTTAACAAGTTTGTCGAAATTTTTATTATATTGTGATCCTTACTACCTCATATCATATATCTGGTGTCTCGATTTCAGTTCTTGCCATCCAGGCGCGAAAGAAGCGAGCCAAACCCCCCAAGAGTCGTTATGTCAAGCCAGATGAAAGAAATACCAACAAGAAGGCAAGGTGAGTGAAACATTTCCATCGAGAAACTGCCAACATATCTTCCATCATTCAGTAGGGTTCGGAAATTTTACTCGAAGGATGTGGTCTCTCAGAAACAAACACGTGTGATGTGTCCTCGGGTTGCAGATCTATGTAGAGGTCTAGGCGTACGGCTGTGCCATCGGGACAGTTATGTTGATCATGCATGGAGCATGAATCATGCACTGTAGTATAGTATGTGATATTATTAGCAACGTTAGCTTGTAATGGTTCATTCTGACAGCCGGTCGAGGTACTCGTGCGGCTTCCTCAAGAAGGCGTCGTGAAATTTTAGTAGCCCCTTACAAGACACTGCTTTGGTTTGAAAATAGAATGAACCCACAGTGTAGCTATAAGGTTCACACGCAATATACACTGAATCAGTCAATATCACATGTGTACTGTCTAAAATGTGGAGAATGTTATTGTTTGACCACCCGTTACAAGTTACAACGTGACCTATTGCAAAATTTGCCCAGTTTTCATTCTTTTTTAATGTATTATTTATATTCCTTTGTGTACTATCTTATGCTTACTGTGTTACTTAAACTATGAACACCTCTAGTGATGAGGGATATGTGATGAGGCGAATGCTCGATTTGCTGTTGACAATGACAATGGAGCATTTCCTCACAACAAGGCCAAACAATACACTGCACAACTGGTGCAGGACATTGTCAGTCATTACCTTGTTAAGGAGTCATTTACATGTTTATATATCCAAAATGTGTGGCACTGATCAATATCATGCAAAGTAATAGCTGTAAAGCTGCAATTTCCGCAGACATTTTAACAACAAGTTTCATGAATTGTAGTTGACTTTGTCCTCTGACTAAGGTCAACAATATTGGTTTCCTAATGCTGTACCATATTGTTTGTTTGTGAATGGCATTCAGGACTCAAAGCATTGTTATTGACCAAGCTCTTTAATTAATGTACATGGCATTTCAGCGCTTATTTTTTTCAACAGCAAATAGTGCCAATACTACAAAACCATATGTGCACTACAATCATCTATAGCATTAAAAAGGGATCAGATTATGTGAGAGTCATATTTTACACAACAGTAACTTTTTAATGATAAAATTGAGACTTCCCATCAGAATGCCCTATAGCTAAATTTAAGCACTACTGACCACATAGAGTTCTCTCTTAGACTGAAGAAATTTGTATGTATAAAATGTATTTGAGTAGGGCCGGCCTGCTCAAGAAAATCTTTAAAGGTTCCTTAATTTGCTGAAAGAGTTCAGCTATCTGAAAAGTCAAGTGGCATTTTACTTCTTATGAGGCAAGGACATTTAGTTTGCTTTGTCATGAGGACTCTTTCCCTGGTTGTCTCTGTCTTGATTTATGGTTTTGTCTGCTGCAGTCAGACACGTCTGCTGTATTCAGATGTTAGAAATACCAAGGGTAATATAACCCATCATCATCTGTTGTGTTTAGAGGATATCTAGGTCAGTTCTTTTTGATATGATGGGGACAAAAGGATGGATTTCATTTCTATTTGTTCAGAAACATCTGCAAGTTCAGTCAATAACACCTTGGAGGTTTTCATCTCAGTTGTTGTACTGAGGATACACATGTACATTTGTTTAGAATTTCAGTCAATGAATGAAAGTTAAATCACATATTCAACAGTAGGCCACATACCCTAAATTAAAAATGTTTGTTCCTTATGATTAAGTTTATTTGGTGATCATCCATTCAGAATATATGCATTACACAGAACATCATCACCAACCGTGCAAACTCAGTGCCACTCGCTTTGTAATCTGATATCTGTGTTCAGCCTTGATCAAACCAAAGAAGAAATTTACAGTTAACGGGGTGGACTATATGATCCAATATAGAGGTTTGAAGCCATAATTGAAGACTGTGAAATTCAAAAGTTCAGAAATAGCTCCTCTTGGTGTATCCTAAACTTTTTTTGCTGGAAGCAAGCACATATAAGTGCAATGGAAAGGTAGTGCTGAAACTATAGTTTGACAGATATCCACTATAGTTTGACAGGTATCCAACACAGAGGATTGAAGTAATTAGTACATTTTTTCCAAAGGAACACCACTTCTAACTTCAACTTCTAAGCAAATTTACACTGAATAAGTCAGTCTTACCGATACAGTTCCTTCTTTATCTTGAAATGTTAAGTTATGATGATGACTTCTCTCTCTAAGGGACATGTCCTTTGTATCTGGCATATTGTATCCAGTGTATGTAATTCACAGATATTTTGCATCAGTTAATAAGTGACAATTTTGCCAGGTTCATGATAGTCCACACAACCAACCCCAGTGTCTGAAAATCTGTGGAGATGTGCAGAGGATAGCACCTTTCCAGCTAAATAATGACAATAATACGTGATCCTGTAATAGAGTGCTATATGAATCTGGATAGATATATGAGGGTGTGATGAAAAGAAACTTTTTTTGGATGCGATTGATAATCTGTTGAGTTTATCAGGTGCCTGTATCTTTGTAGCCACATTTGTCCCAATGCAAGTAGGAGACCATCGTTATGAGTATCAAGCAAGTGAAGAATTACATACCATACTTCAAATTTTATTCAATTTCATGTAACTCATTGTTGGTTCATTTTATGTGAATAACTTGATATGCACTTTACTATATTCATTTACTTCCATCAACTGGATTGCTGATACAAATACATTGTGTATGCATTATGGATTTGAAATTTGCAATTGGTATTGACAAATGAGGTGTATCTCTTATCTTAGTGAGATATCGACATACCAACCAGTAATTCCTGGGTCTCTGTATCATATAGATTTTGAATTGTCTCATTGTTTATACCTTTTGAAATATAAGCTAGTACTGTCAAAAGGATAATATAAATGTGTAACCTTCATTGGAAGGGTCATCAAGGCCCTTGAAAGCTGAAGTACCTAGAGATGAAAGCTTCCCGTTTGGTAACCCTAGTGTTTGCTGTTATGTAACCCAACATGTTTGGAATGACATCATAATAATGAATTGTCAGCTGACAGAATATCAGGACATCCTTACTTTTGGGGATTTGTTAAAAATTATCACCACCGAAACTCAGAGAAACAAATTCTCAAAAGACCAAGGCATTTCAGTGGAATAAAGACATTACAAAGCTACCAGAAACAAAGAAAGGCAAAGGGCAAACTAATGGAAGTTGAGTAGTTTTTGATCCAGATAGAGGATGGCTACTGGCGATGCAGAACATAAATCAATTCTAGGATGTAACTGCATTGCATTTCAAATGCTTGTAGCAAGGCCAAACTTTGGTTAGGTCTGTCTGCTCTCTTTGTTTAGCAATCACCAAAATCTTGTTCAACAGTCAAAGAGTTTGTTCTTACTGCTTCAAAGAAGAGTTGCTATGATTATGTTGTGAGATACACAAACCCGTACATCCATTACATTTGCATTTATGTTTTCGTTTATTGGAAATTGGATGTAATTTCTCAAGGCCTCTATGAGTTAAAAATTATGCAATGGAGTATCTTCCCCTCATGTCTTTATCTCTGCTATTTTTATCCATTAGATGGTTGTTATGCCTTCTGTCAGTGCTAATCTGTTCACAGGGACAAGGTTGGCGTGTCAGTATTCTGATGGCTTTGCTGTTAGTTTGTAGCTAATACATGATTAATTGGCTTTTGTGTAGTTTAATTAATAAATACGGAGCAAATTAGTCTTACTAATAATGCAAACAGTATATGTTCAAAATGATATGGTATACCCCCAGTAACTGTGTTATGTGACTGTTTCAATATACCACATCTGCCAACCAGGGTCATCGTATCATTGTGATCACATGTACGGTAGGTTGTTTTCTTTGTTGTGATCAAATCGCAATTGTCATTGTGTCAAGTATGCTGGACTGACAGTGTCATTGAGTCTAGCAAGGTTGCTAGTTTAGACAGCAGTCATAGATACTATTAATTAAAGTATAGTGATGTGGTCAATGTACTTCCTACTAGATACAGTTCTGCTGTTTACACTGTCACGGCGAATGGAGCAGCGCGAGTCCATAATTAACCCTTTTCCTGCCGAGCGCCCCTGTCCGTTATCCTGCCAAGTCGGTCAAAACCGGCCCCCTTTTCCGTGTCTACAGAAGATAGGCTCTCCTGCACGCTTTCCTGCCAGGCATTTGGCGGGAAAATACCGCATTTTCGGGTACGATTACCGACCATATACGTGTTAGACTTCAAAAATTTTTCATGCCCGTATAGAGGGGCAACCGCTGATGAGGTTGTGTCCAGAAAATGACGAGGTCACGGGCGTTGTTTGCCCCGGGGGACGTGCACTTTTATGCCCTTTTCTAGCTTACTTTCGCGGAAGTAAAGCTCGTTCGCCGGCACGCACGGCCACACCGGGGAAACGTCACCTCTCTCGTGGGTTAGTAGAAGAACCCAGGGGTTAGTGCTATGGGTGCGGAGCACCCTCAAACCTGTCCTGTTTCCCCTGGGTTGTGTCACTTGGCCACGTACTTTGAACGACTTGGAAGAGTCGCACATTGCAGTCTGCTTTGACGTAGTGTCAACGACATAGTTCCGCCATTGAAGGAAGGCGTGTACGTAGTTTGGCCAGTTCAGTGAACACTTAGCTCGTTAGTGTTACCGTTTCCTAACACGTAGTTGTGCAGTTGTTACTAAGGTGCAGTTTTGTACCACCTTAGCTCTGGACAGTGCAACTGCTCTATGCACTAACCCCAACGACAGATGGTTGGTACAACGTCTACGTCGCACGAGCACAGCCTCCGTTGGGCTGTGCCCCTCCCACGTGATACAACGCACGTTCATCATCCATTACTATAGCGTCCTTACGGATCTGCCAAAAACGAAAGTGGGGGTAAAAACAAAACAAACGAAAATATGCGATCATAGATAGTATTTTATTCGGGAATAATTTACATTATGCCGAACAATAAATCTCGGAGTCTGTCTCGACGTCCGAGTGCATGGTCCGTGTTTCAAAAATTACAATCGGGTGGCAGATCCGTGTTTCAAAAATTATAATAGGGGGAATTGTACAAAATAATCCGTCTAAACAAAACAAACGAAAATATGCGATCCATAGATAGTATTTTATTCGGGAATAATTTACATTATGCCGAATAATAATCTCAGAGTCTGTCTCGACGTCCGAGTGCATGGTCCGTGTTACAAAGATTACAATCGGGGATTGTACAAAATAATCCGTGTTTCAATTTTACAATCAGCGGGATCGTAAAGCACAAACAAACGGCACAACCGTGCTCAAAATGTGATCATGGTCCGTGTTAAGAATACAGTCAAGCCACTGTTAGGCGAAGCTGTCCCCTGTCCGTTATTTACGTCGGTTCTCTTGCTGATGGGTGTCGTCGGGGCTGTGTGAGTAGAGGTCTGCACGCCAATGCTCCTCTTACCTCGTAGCATCATGCGATGATGAAAAGCCGCAAAACACTCGCCCTCGTGAAGATGAACCCCGCACAGACTACATCCTTTGGACGTCTCAGACAGTCGTCCGCTCGCAGTGGTCTTACCCTCTCTGCTACATACTTTACAGCATTTCTGCCGCCCCCCCAACCGGCTGACAACGTGCATCGGCTGATTTTGTGGATTGATGTACGAGGCAAGAGAAACGGTGGCCTCGACCTCTCTCACACTGGGCTGCGATCGCCCACAATAACCGCCAATGAGTTGTTTCCCGACACGCAGATGAAACATCTTATGGGTCAGCTTACTATCAGGGTGTACATGCTTGAAGCATATATATGCATTTACCAGGGCAACATCAATCAGGTAACATGCCAGATATGTCCACCATCTGTGGTTCTTGCGCCCAGTGTGAAAGTACTTGCGCTTCTGGTTGGCTCGGTCGACGCCTCCCATGTACCGGCGATAATTATACAGCGACAGAGGCACTTGTCGCCGCTCGTCTCCCTCCCCCACTGGCACGCACTCCAAGGGTGGATAGACCGTATTCAAGATCAGCACCTGAGCGTTACTATCCTGATAAGCAGTGATGTTAAGACGAGAGTCCGTTCTGGTCGTGGCTTTCATATCCCCAACAGACAGAGGAAGGCGCTTCCTCTTACCCGGCGGAATTAATTGAGGGGGCATGGTGCGACGATTACGGCGGTTAAAACTCCCGACCATGTAGATCCGGTCTCCATCAGCTCTCTAGCAGTAACGACCGTGCTAAACAGGCTATCACAGAATAGGCTGTGATTATATCCACAGAATGGCTGGACCAGCTCCATCGTAATTCTTTTCACCACACCTCGCTCCTGCCGTCTCCCATCAGTCCGATCCCGATATTTCACACCTAGGTACGGTGCAAAGTTAGCGATGTATGCAGTGGTGGAGTCGCACAGCTGCCATATCTTGAAACCGTCTCGATCAGGCTTATGCGGTAATCTCTGCTTAAATTTAGAACGGCCCTTAAATCGCACCATGCCCTCGTCGATGGAGATCTCTCTACCCATCTTATAATTATTTACGCACCGGTCAACTATGGGCTCCATCCATGGATTGATTTTATACAGGGGATCCTCCTGACACCGACGTCGGCGGCGTGCCTCATCAGGATCACGACGTGGATCGTTCTCTGGGTCTGCCAGATGAAAGTATCGCATAAGCTGCTGAAAGCGACTGCGGGTAATCACAGTAGAAATACCCTGGTTTCTCAGAAAGGGATCGCTAGACCAATAATCCTCCACTGATGATTTACGGTCGATACCCATACAGACTAAGACGCCAATGAACGCCTGCACCTCTCGGTAGTCAGCGTTACGCCAGTATTTATCTATTTTCCTAGCGATATGTCGCTGGTGGAATTTGGCGTATTTATTAGTCTCGTCCTTGGCCAATCTGATCAGTGTAGCTGGAATAAACTTAAAAAAGTAATCGAGCTCACGGGCGTGGCTGGGCAAGGTGAAAGTCGGTCCTCTCTCATGGTCAAAATCGGTCTCCTCAAATATATTAGCATCGGTAGTCTCCGACATACGCCAGACAGGAGGGGTGTCGTCCTCCGCCAACACAGCAGCAACGTCATCATCGTCGTCAGAGCTTGCCTCACCTACATACTGCCTGTCATAAAAGTCATCGTCCTCTGCCGCATCCTCGTCAACCTCCGAGTCGGACTCAGCGGTGATATCACCGTCGTCTGGGCGTCTGGGCCTGAACTCGCCCGTAGCGGCATCAAGGATCATATCTGGCTCAAAATCAGGTGGGCTATCCTGATAACGAACCCTCCGCACTATCTTTTTCGGCGGGGACATCGCAGCACACGAAACTATGGCAGGAGCGGGCTCGGCAGCCTCTGCTGATGACGAGGACTCAAGCTCTTTCGCACTGGGCACAGGAACCTCTCCTGACGCAGGATGAGGGCTCATAGTAGCAACAGGTGGTGTCTCTCCCGGAGCAGCCGGGGAGAACCAATGGCATCAGCCGTCTCATTACTCACTGTCTCACTAGCAGCAGCAGACGTAGTCTGTGCAGGTGAAGTATCTCCCACAAGAGCAGATGTAGTCTCTGCAGGTGAAGTAGTCTCTCCCGGAGCAGCCGGGTGAGAACCACTGGCAACCGGTGACCCGTCATCATCCTCATCGGCAGAACGATCGGTCTTACGTTTACGCTTACCATGGGTTTTTCAGCCGGAGATGGCTTCGCCTTACGGGAGCGTTTCTTGCCCGACCTTCTTAGAACGTTTACTAGGGACATCACAACGATCGCTACCACTACCGCCCCGGAGACTCTGCATCTTTGAGCTTCAGTCGTCTGCTCGCCTTCAGAAAACTTTTGCGGTCCGTCAAGCTCATGTCTGGAACAGTGTCGACAGACTAGCAGGTCCCTCCCTTTTAAAGCCACAGGGAAACAAAGCCCTGGACATGATTGGACGCAGGGGTGTTAATATATGCATCCACCTGTTATTATAATGGACCTACGGCAATCAGTCCACCAACCGGCGCTGACATTCCTACCCGTCATGTAAATTGCCTGTCCGCACCATTTGATATGCTAATAATACTCATTTGCGATGCAAATCCCTCGAGCACTTAGCATAACATAGTCAATGTCATTAGCATCTCAACTTGACATTCCGTCCAGCTGGGTACGTGGCATGCGCACCTGCCACCCAAGGACGTTGGCCCAAGCCCATGTTTAGTACGGGTGGGAAACCCGTATCTTTAACCTCATGTCCCTTCTAAGTACGCCTGCGCAGGGCGTATTGTCATCCAAGTCGGTGACAAGCCAACCCGACAGATCGCCCATTAAGCAGTAATGGACTGGCCGTCTCGTTCTTGTACGGCAACGAACAGTGCTTCAGCGGCTTGTTTAGGTCATAACCGTCGCCTGCCGAGCGGCTTACCCAACTAAGGCGGTCAAAGATGAAGGATGCCAAAATTGTCAACGGCTGTCTCGGCCTCGTCCGTTGGGCAAACATGGCTCCTTCAAATAACGTGGCCAGCACGTCTACGTCATCAGCGGTGATGACGACCCGTCATTGACGCCCGAGTGCGTAAAACTCGGAATATACCGACAGGTACCTCTACCTGAGTCGGTCATACTACGGTATAAACCAAACACAGGTCTGCCAACTCCCGTTAGACTCGGCCGTTAGCCGAACTTCACAGGGACAACATAGGCGTAACAAGTCGGTGAACAACGGTTCACGCACCTAACCGCAGCCGCCAAGTCGGTGAACAATGGTATCAAATTTTGAGGCCATGTTCCTGAATGGCAAGGCTGAGGCGGTGTGTTTCGTTGCACGGCTTGAACGTCTAGAGCCAAGTGCAGCCGACAACGTCCGACATCTGAGTGGGTAGTCTTTTCGAGAAGGTAACAAGTCGGTTAAAAGCGGTGGTTACCCTTCACAAATGTCGCTCAAGTCCGTTCGGATCAGTTCCATGTCAGGGACTAATCAAGCCGAGTCCGTCAAATCCGTCCGCACTTCCCGTCAATCAGGACCAAGTCCGTGATTTTCGTCTCGCACCATTGGCAAAAAATTGCACCGCCAGCTGAGGCGGTCTTAGGCGGTTGCCTTACAGAAAGCCGAGTCCGTCAAATCCGTCCGCACTTCCCGTCAATCAGGACCAAGTCCGTGATTTTCGTCTCGCACCATTGGCAAAAAATTGCACCGCCAGCTGAGGCGGTCTTAGGCGGTTGCCTTACAGATTAGCGTTGCCGAGACGGTCAATTTCGGCCGCAATCTATGTAGTGCCTCAGAGCCAAGTTAACCCAAACTCCGCTAGAATACGTCAACGTGCTAACCTGCCAAGTACGCTACTCGTCCCCCCAAAAAAAAACAGTCCCCCACCGGGGTGGGGGACTGGCTGGGTAGCTTCCGCCGCACCTTTCCCTGTCGTTGGACTCTCTGTGAACCCATTTCGAGAGCAAACGCCGTTCCTCGCCCAAAACCTGTCCTCGAACGACCCCTAGCGCGAGCAAGGGTTTTGCTACACGTAGTTCCGTCGACTAGGCAGGAAAGGGGGTACCAAAAAGTAGCCCGATTTCCACCGCCTTGGCAGGATAACGGCCGTGGCTGCTCAGATTCTAGCTACACCGAATTCAAGCCGGATTTTCACCGACTTGGCAGGAAAAGGTTAATGATGTGTGTACCTTTCTCCCTGGGTTATTTACATGTCAAGTGCAGCGATGTAGCAAATGAGATGTTCACTTGGTAGCCAGCCAACAGCACAGGGTGTTGTCAAAGGTTTTTATGGTGGTGTGCTAGTCTTTTTCAATGTCAGAATATTTGCAAGTGAATTTAAGTGTCTTGTTTGCTACCTTTATGCTAACATTACCAAATACCGATGTCACGGTTTTTCATTTGCCTTCATGACAAACATACATTTAGCTACTGCCATTTTTCATAATCTCTTTTACAGTTTTAGTTTTAATTCTGTATACATACAGTGACCACATGTGTTGTGTCTTATGATTCAGTGAAAGACAGATGGCCATACCCCATACCATTTTATTGTCTTACAGTGTGATGTCTTGAACTGCACTTATATCTTGACCCTGGCCATCACAGCTGATTACATACCATATATTTCCATTTCTTATGATCTAATCTTCCAAACGTAAGAACTTCTTTTTCTAGTCTAGCCTGTTGACTCAAATTGTTTTCTCTGATTGCTTTGAATCATAGAAAGTTTTGAGACTTTTTACAGGCATTTTATTTTGAAAATCTTCCTCCTCTTACTGTCTTTTTGCTTTATCATGACCCCTAGAATGTTTGAGGTCAGCTGTATGACACATGATTTGCTCACTCATGTTAGCAGTCAGTTCATGCGTAGAATCTTCTTGCTTTTTAGATGTTTAGTAGTTAAATGTCATAATGATTAAAATTATTATTTCTGTTAGGTAGTCGAATTCCATAAAACATGTCCATGACAACTATTGATCAGGAAATGATCATGAGGCAATAAACTAATGAGAAACTGAAAGTTAGAGACAGTCATTGTTGATTTTAAGTAAATTTTACAATGTAGATACTTTATTAAGAAGGAAACTCTGCAAATGAAATTTGCATAACAGCATGCAAGTTAAATTCTGTGTAAAAAACGAGTTGACCCATACAGGCCAGTGTATAGCATTTATTGAGTATTGCTGTCCAGTCACTTACATGACACAGGGTTGTGGTTTCTATTCCGGTTGCTATGAGTATGTGTATGTTATTGAGAAGACAAAATTCAGCATATTTCACTTTCTGACAAAAGTGTGAAAGTGGAAAGAAAATTACAAATCTTATTAAATTGCTGGACATAATAATTTGATATTGAAAAGATTGTTGATGATTTCATCAATTCAGTTGGGCATAAATGTCATCAAGTCTTGGGTCCTGAAGACAAAGAGAGCAGTGTCCCCAGTGTCCCTGAACATGTATCATGTATGTTTCACTGAAATATAATAAAAATCCATGGTAACATCACATGACCATTATCTACAACAGTGAAACATGATTGCTGTGTGAGTAGTGCTTTCATGGAGGATTGAAAATGCAGTATATTTGCTTTACAAATTACTGAAATGTGTGAATCTTTGGATGTGTTTCTTTTATTGTGGTTTTTCTGAGAGCTTACACCTTCAGAAAAACTGCTTGCCTTGGTTCTTTCTCCATGGCTTGAATTGGCATAGCACATAGAAATTGGTACAAGTTCAATACATTTAAAGTTATCTGTAGCAAGATTTATGATCTTATTACTGATAATTGACACATTGGCTGAAGTTTTACAATAATGGCATGGCTGAAGTTTTACAGTAATGGCATGCATAAATATGTCATACATGCAAATAGACACATGCCATAGAAATTTTATTGATAGTTCCAGTGAAAGATTGACTGTCATTTTACTGTACTGTAGTATGATTTATGATGATGATGGACAAAGACAGTTCTTGGAAACTTACACCTGCACCCAGTAATGCTTTCCATCATATTCCTACAGCAGTAATCATACCTGTTTTTTGTCAAAAGTTGTATGTAACAGTCATAGGCTCCAGTGGCCTATTAGGAAGTAATGTTCAAAAACATATAAGATTTCTTCATGTTTTGCAGCTGTACACATACTTTGATCGACTGTGTACACACTGCTCTTGTTCTAGCTATCAAGTTTGATGAAAAGCCTTCAGGTGTCTTCTTGGACAGACTTTCACAGCAGTCAACATGCGCCATATTCTGTTCAGCTGGTAGAGGTGTTGGATTTCATTTTGACAGAAAGTTTCTTATAGTTGGTGTATTCAGTCATCCCGCCAGCAAGGCTGCAATATTCCAGAAATGTCCCGGGTCATTGACCTGTCCCATCAGGAATCACAGCTTTTCGCATAATAGAACTCCCTCTAGCCACAGATATCAAACTGCAGAAATTCCACTACCCTACATTTATCAATTTTCAAGCCAGACAGTCATGTCCAGGAGGGCAACTCAGAGAGAAAATTAAATATTGATGACAGGGATTTCATTTATGAGACAACTATAAAAGGTAACATGTTATTAAGTCTTGGAGTTTATGTCATGACCCTTGGAGTCAACCCAATCGTAGAGACATTCTATATTGCAATGTGTATTTTGATGGGTCATTAATAACAAGGCAGATGTCTTCATGTTGATGCATGCTGCCAATGTGCATGTGTTGAAATTCCAAATACATGGCGGGTTATCGCTGGTGTAATTCCACACCCAAGCAAAACATACATGTGTGTATAAGAATAATAAAAATTAATAATAGTGTACAGATATGAGATCTCCCACCTGTAAAGTCAAAAGAGCATGTGTTATGAGTGTATGAAACAGTCAGTGTGAAATGTTTGGTGATGTGAGAGCAATTTTTATGTGCCTGTCTGGCATAACATGGGCTCCAAGGTATGGTTGACTGGTAGATCACTTTTCTTGGGAATATGTCATAATTGTGAAGAAATTATTGAAATTGAAAACATTTTATCTGCTTGAACAGATGTGCCACCAGATAGGAGGATGCTGCTAGACTTGGAATTTTTTCTAGAAAATGTTCAGTACTAATGTGGTGGTGTATTTTCTGTGGACTTAGTGTTTATGAATCACAGCACAGTTTGCTTGGAAACCTTGGTTTTCATTTTCTGGAAAGTTGTGGATGTTGTAGCAGGATTTCTGGGTTGTTATAAATCAGTGTTCAAAGACATTCTTGTATGGGGAGGTTGAGGTGTGGGAGTGTGATTTCACCTGGTTAACAGTGATAAATATCTTTAGTACGCCATTGCATTAAAAATATTGATGGTTTCAAAAATGGCTGTAATTTCTACCCATAACTAAGAGTGTCAATTCTCCTTGCAGAGGAAACCTCTAAAAGCTGTGTCTATTATAATTGATATTAATTCTTTTTTGATAAACTGACCCAACAGCGACAGCAGTACAAGACCTCATAGCCTGTTGTTGTAAATCCTGTGTATTACTGCTACATGTGATAAATCATGCAGACTGGATAATTACAGGTAGTCTAAGTTCAGTATCATTGCTTCCTTTCAAGTGCTTGGAATTCGGATATACATGTAATTTCAATGGCAGCTTATTTACACAGCTAGTAGCAACTACCCAAAGATTGTACAGGCAAGAGTTGCTTGTGTGTGTTGTGTTGTCGTGTAGCCACTTGTCCAGGTGTAGGTTTGTGCATGGAAGGGTAATGTTGAAATGAAATTACTGGAAAGCTGTCTTGACACAATTTGACTGGTTATTGTCCATATCGCGGAAGAAGTTTGTAAGTTTGTAATGTCTTGGCACAAGTTCAGTGGGTTTGGTATGCAAAGAATTTTGTACCACACACCATTGAGTCAATCTATTTCCCACACGTTATGTAAACCAGAGTTACACAAAGTGTTGGAAATCGATTAACCACCAACTGGACTTACACAAGCCAAACAAGGGTTCCTACAATCCAAACAACCAGATACAGTGTGTATGTGTATGTGTATGTGTTTATATGCATGTACATGTATACATATGTATGTGTTATGTGTGTGTGTATGAATATATGTGTATATTTATATTTGTTTGTGTATATGATGTATGTACACACACACAAGCACACACAAATCAACTTATCAGACATTTGCTGGATTTCCTCTGGGTCTGCAGGTTATGTTCTCAAAAATGAGAATGGTGTGCTAAAAAAATTCTCATTTTGAGAAAAATTTTCTCATGCAATAATTAGCGTAGACTTTAAATTTTTCCTCAATGATTCGACCATCCCAGTACACCCTACATTTCACTGTATTTCTTGAATTGATCATAATTCTATTATTCATACAGTCAATTGAAGCAAATAATACTAGTACGTTCATAAATTTGAACTTGTGAAGTCAGATATCTTTATTTCCAGTGAAAATACTGAAATGTGAGACAGTGAAAGTAACAATGTAGACCTGCATTTTTCAATATTTTGTTCTGTGCAGCAATGTTGTCCAGTCATATACATATGATAATAAAGTACCAGGTATTAAGGCAAAAAAATTAAGTTTGTTTCTCATCCTCGGTTGCTTACAAAAATGATGCAGTTACGTGATTTTTGATATCCCATTCTGGGGTTCTTGTGAGCTTTGATATTTATGTAAATTGAGTCGTACATGTTGACCTTTGTTGCACCGCAACATTGTACAAAGTGCTGTGCTGGGTGGACAGACCATGGATAGTAGAAGAGAGACTGTCAATGATTGTAAAAGCGACGCATCGAAAAGACGATAATTCATATAAAATAAAAAGACAAAATTGTAAACCAATGAATAATAATGGTTTAATTCGCTTAACAAAATAAATGGGATGTCAAAATAGACAAGTTAGACTGAATAAAAAATAAATACTGTACATTACCAACACTCGATCGTGATCCCAAAACAAATTAAATGATTTTCGAAGTTAAATTAGACCCCCGAATGTATCTTAGAAGAGATTTGAGTTACGGAACTGGTATGACCATCTTTAAAATTATTTTCCAACTTTGATTTCAAATGTAGGTAGCTCCATTAGGGGAAGACTGCATTAACTTGCATGGTACCTGAAACCCGAGTCCTTGCCTGACTAACTCAGGTGACAGACAGAAGACTTTTAATCCCTCAAGGTGTGAATGTTCCATTATTATGTTTATCTAATCCAGCTGGTGCCATTGTAGTGCCATTGTAGGAAAGGCAGGTCTGTGAAATTGATCCTCATAGGGAAGTAGGGTATTCCTAAGTTAATGGAGCCTTCCTGTAATGTCTACGACGTTCAAATCTGCTGCACAGGGACAACTTCATCTTGCCGAGCTCACGTATTTCAAAATGGTATAGGAATCACGCATACTCTTTCTTGCGAAGTCTCCAGCAATTTCTAAGTTTGTGGCTCTTGGCAGCCAAAGCTACTCAATCTCTTTCATTGTCTGATAAAGCTAACCACCGGTAATGCCTTATTAAAGTTTCGGAGATCGGACCTCTTACTTGTTTAGTCATCATCGATCGCAAGCAGTATCGACCGCTCCGTAACTGCCATGCACCATGTGACGTCTGTTGTGTGTCCACATTTCAAATGCATTTTCCAATTAAAAGACGGCTTTCATGCCGAAAGTGGTCCCAACATCAAAACCCTGTGCAATACGAGCGCAGAGACTTAATTATGGTTGATACAGAGTCATTGATTGGTTGAAGTTTTTGGACGATGTCATTTTAGTAGCGGGACTTAGTCGTATTCTTAGTCGTGTAAAACCATAAAGTTTCTGGGCCAGGTTCGCATTACAAACTCAGCAAAATGAAAGGTTTGGCGTAAAACAATGTTTTTCCCTTCGAACATTTTTTCATATCTTCGCAAAATGTATGAATACTAACTAGAATATTTTCGTAAACATCGGAATTCTTCTGAAAATGCAAAAAAACCGAGCAGCAGCGGAAACACAGATTTGTAATTCAATCATATTCAGAGCATGTTGGATTGCATATATTGGTTACATGTGAAAGTATGTCACAGCTGTGCAGAGAGAAGCAATAGTTCTGTACCATCGCAGTGTCTAACCATCTCTTCAGTATGTACTCAGCAGGAGAGAACATTACATGAAGTGGTTCAGTGATTGAGAGTAACAGGTTCTCTCTGTAAAGTGCACAGTGCAGATACTTTATGTGTTCAGAACAGATGCATTTGCAACTGTCAGAGACAGTTGTCGACAAAATCCCTACAGTTGTGTACTCTGTTACGTATGCAGTCAAATTAAGTCGTGAACGTTTATTTTTATATTGATCTTGCCCGGTGTGTAATTCTACTTTCTAAAACTGTATCTAATATCTGTAGGTTAATGTTCCTTGAATGTGAGACAGGTAATATTACAGACATCAAACATAAATCTATCACCTTGATAGTCATCTAATGTACACTGGCCACTAACAAGTACACATAATAACAAGAGAAGCCTCTAGCACATTCAGTCATCAGTCTTTGAAAGATCTTGATGTTGAATTGGATGATGGTTCACTGTTGGTTAAAAATTACCTGAGTAGCTGAGTTCAGGCTTGTAACATGTGTCATGATTGTGTTGCTAGCGTAATCAGCTACATGTAATCACCTTGTCCTTCAGTCATGTGATGAATAGTTGTATTTCAATCGATTGCAATAAGTCTATTTCTGTGACCCTGTTTGACCCTTAAGTGTGACCTTATCTAACCGTGGCATTGGTAGGTGTACACTCCAGCAAAGTATTATGAGATACTCCCAAGGTCACGTTTTCAACGTTCTTTCAACACTAGGGGGCGACCTGTTGTAATCATTACATGAATGTGTCTAGGTAGCTGCTTCACTTCTGCTCTGTTTTTTCTCACAAATTTTCTGTTAGAATTCAGAATAGAGAAAAAGTAGGAGATGTCAAAGAAAAAAATGCATTTGTTTGTTGTGTTGATACAGTTGTTGTAATGTGTTTGTCTTCTACTCAACTTTGCAAAATTTTGTGTGATTATTAGCTCACATGTTTACATGTGTGAGCTATCACGGTTCACCATAATTATGTCTGTTTGTCTGTGTGGCTTTCTTTTTGGAATTATCTCAAGAGTGGTTCATCAGATCAGAAGCAAGATCTGGTATATATTTTCTATTTTGGAGTGGCCAGCTCTGCTCAGTTTTTGGCTGGTATAGCTTGGATAATTAACACTAATTTGCATTATTTATTGTCCAGATATCAGACCCTGCATCACATCTGATAAATCTTGCTACAGATGTTGATCAGAAAAACTTATGATAGATTTCAAGGTAATTTAACAGGGTGATATGATGTTAACTTAACACATGACACTGCTTACTTACATATGTAGCAAACTTTTACAATCAGGGGATATTTATCCTTGAGGACTTGACCAAAGTTGATGAAACTTAGTACGTGTTAAAAATGCAAAGATATGAATTATGATAGGAAAAGACATTTAGCAGTTCCATGTCAGCTAATTGCTAATTTGCATATTTGATGATGTTGAAGCCACATATCAATGAATACTGCAAGTTTGATTAAATTTGGAATAGTTCCTGTTCATAACAACATGAGAGTGAACTGATGGAAAAGTCATAATTCATATCAAATGATTCGAAATTTGCTCACTCAACAAAATTTTCAAATTTGTTTCATCACTGGTAAGCTGAATCAAATTCCATGAATTTGTAATAGTGATGTGTAGATCAGTGCCAGAAATTTTTTCAGAGAAAACAAAAGTCAATATACACAAACAACTGTAGACTTCATAGTTTGAAACATGATATCATTTTCAGTTTTCTGGTTTTTATCAATGACAAACTGACCCTTGTGCTTCTGCTGAATATTGATTCCGTCGTATGGCTTGTCAAAGGATTGGTAACACCATAGACTCTCGAGAAAGTTTTTCTCGGGGGTCCGTGGTAACACCAATAAATACCGTAATCAGGAGGATTGGCAGCAAGAAATTATGGTGACAAAAAATGACTGCCCTCTTAAGAGGCCCATGAGACATTTTCCAGCCTTAAAACCAAGCAAAAGAAAGGTGTGACGGCCAGTGTGACAATTTGAGAACTATATTAGAACATATTGATAGGCTAGTTAGTTGGTGTCCTTGTGTGGAGAGACAAGACAATTACAATTTTAATTTGAAACACTTCATTGGATGTGAAATAGAGAAATGGTTGAAGTGGACTGATAATCAGAGGAAGTACTCCAATCAGGCAGTAACACAGAGATACATGTAGTTGAATTGCAATCAGGGAGGTATTTATCTATAGTGTTATCTTCTACAAAAGCAGAGACTCACTGTAATGTGTATCAGTTTAAGTATTGAAGTGAGTGGTCTCTATTTGGCTCTGAACTGCCCTCACTGGCAATTTTGCAGCCTTGAATAATTAACTGTTGCATTGAATTTTGCTGATGCATTGTTCACTTTTCAATTTCACTGGTATTAGTGATGTTACCTTAATAATAGCTGATGATACCTTTTGTGTGTTTTGTTACCATGACAACGATTTTCAGACAAGGAAGTTACCTGTAAATCTTGTTTAGCATTTAGGGATATTTGAACTTACCTTAAAATAAAGATTTAAAAAAAGTTGCTGGAAAAAGTAATTTTATTCAGGCAATGCCGATAAAATATGTGTATATATATACATTCAGTGCAATTCAAAGTCATTTGCATTGCACTGAATCAAATGCTTGATTTAATTACATTGAATTTCAATTTATGTAATTTTATACATGTTGTAAAATTAAATATTCTGTGCAAGGTCCGGTACACCCAGTACTTGCAGAAATGCTTGTGATTTTTTTCCATTATCTTATTGCAAAAGTTGCCAAAAACTGCTTGGAATATGTATCAAACAATGTTTTTTTGCCAGTTAATCATCTTTGGAAGGTAACCTTCTTAATAAAAATTCATATTTAATTAATTAATTAAAAGAATAGTTTAAAAGACTCTTTTTAGATTCCAATGTCAAGCTATTATTCATGTAGCTTTACGTGTGATTTGAAACACAGGAACAACATTTTAGGTTTTTGCTTTACAATAACCCTCAGCTGACAGGAAGTTTCAGATGTTAAATGGTTGCTCATGGTGTCATTGCAATGTCTGATATGGGAAATTAGAAATGGAGCTGTTTACAGTGATCAGTGACACTAACAGCCAGCACGGATTTACTTGAATTCTCTGGTGTAGGTGTATAGTATCGAAACATTTAGCATTATACAGCTATTTCCATGCCAGTTCAAATCTGTGTTCATGAGTTTAAAAATTAGAGAGTATTGCTTACGTTTGGATTACTGATGACTTCATATGATATGAAAACCAGGTTACCTGTTGGAGCTGTGTGCACCTGGTCTTAAAAGGACCACAATTCCAATTTGATCAAATTTTTCAGCAAGAAATGACATGAATTTCTGTTGTTCATGTGCAGTACATGTACTTCCTTTTTAAGTAGAAAGCTGACTGTTTCATTGTCACTTGTGTACTGATTTCATTATTTACCATTAATTTACACACAAATTTGTATGGTAAACTAAATTGATCATGGTGGCTGTTCAGTAAAATTGTAAAGCTACTTCTGTTCTGCGCATAAAAAAATTTGAAAATCCAAAATTTCTTTTTAAAGTTCGACATGTTCTTGTATATGTTTGCAAAAAATATGTACCATTTTCATTGACCTAAACTTATACACCTAAACTTTGTCAAAATGAAATCAACTAAGTATTTATGTATATGTATGTACTCAATTACTTTTACAATATGGGATATGTAGGAAATTTGCCGGAGCTGTTTAATCTTGTTAAATGTTTCACGGTCGTGGATTTATTTCATTAGCCGCATATTTTAATGTAGAACCAAACCAAGCGTGTCAAAACCCCTACTGAGAAATTTCTGGTTCTGTGTAAATTTAGCATTCAAGAATGAGTGCCCTAAGTGTCAATTGGTTTGGATGTGATTCTACATGTACACTGAGAGTAAAACCATTTTTGCAACAATGATTTTAAAAAGCCGGAATCCCTTTTCTAAAGCAATCCTCTTCTAAGAACTAGCTCAGCATTTAGAAAGTATAAGTTTATTTACCAAAATCATATTTTTTAATGGTCTATCCTAACCAATGGGTCTTTTCTTTACTGAGGAATTTTATAAGTGTTTTGATAATGGAGGTAGGTTATCAGAAAACATGAAGAGAATGTTATACATGAACAGCTTACTGTATATATATTCTTGAAGCCCTCTTGTGCAGTCTACATGTGTGGCAACAGACCTAACACATCTGAAATTAGCTATTATTGTAAATTATTTAGGTGACCCATAATAGCTCAATTAATGTACAGAATGTTTTATCATGAGTTTAAAGCTTTCATAATATACCCACCGGTAATATTTTTTAATGGTGATGATTTTCTTGTGGTTTTGGAAACAGTGATAAAGTCGGCATTCATGCTAATTATTACCTGTCCCGATGTATTATGTAAATGAACATTGCCTTATATGAACTCCTAGCTGGACTGTGTATTCTCAGTTGACTGATTACAGGTTATCTTCCTCTGTTTTAATAAGTAAAGAAGGGGCCAACAATTTGTCAAATTTAAAGAGAAAATCCCTTCAGCCTGTGGTCAAAAAAAAATCTAAACGAGAACAGAGGGCTTTATGCGGGCAGCCAAGTCTTGTTTTATTCAAGATATTGATTGCGTATGTTCAATTTGCATGCTTAAAAAGGCATTTGCAGTCAGCTGACACAGGGATGCCCAACATGCAATACAAACCTCACTCACTCGGATAAAAAAAACACCGGGCAATGGTTGACAGGGAAGGCTATTAAAGGCTAGCCTGCAATGTTCCTACAGCAGTATCACCTGGATAGCAGAGATAGAAAGTTCAATAGGTAGGTAGGTGAGATTGATGGAATTTCACGCTTGTGATCTGTCAACGTTGCGGCAAAGGATTCATTCTGAAATTCTCCCATCCTTATTATCATGGAGACAGTGTTATTACAAGATGGATTAATCCACTAGAATAGAACAAGATTTAGATGTTTTTGTTCTCTGGAATTTAAAAAAAAGCGTGATTGTATTGATTTATTTTTTATGTATTCACGTAAGAAAATCTCCTTCATTGCATTTACGTCAGTATGTGATGATTTATAAATCCTCACAAATAAATTCAAACTCTGGGCTGCTATGCGTGTGTTTGCTTGTCTGATAAGAGTGTATGATAAAAACATCTAGTGAATATGCTGCTCTGTCTGATAAAGTCTGTCACCATTGAAAATCTGTATGCTTGACGTGTGGCAGGAGGGTTCTCATCCCTGCATACTGATCAACCATGTATTTTTTTAAAAAGCATCCAAAGCATTTAAAGGTTCTCGGATGCCATCATTCTTGATTTGATGAATTCATTGAATGAAATAGCAGTGGGTCGATTAAACAGTTCAAAGCAGGTCATACGTGAGCCATTCTTTGAAAAATATTGTACCATCAGCTGAACCAACTGTCCACATTTGTTTCAATTTAAAGAAGTTAGCTTTGATTTTGAAAAATACTGCCATGCATTAAATGCAGTTTGTAAAAGGCATAGGAACAATAATAAACCAGACATGCAACATTTTTAAAATTTTTAGTTGCATACACATGTATATGTGTGTAACCAGTTCATCAGTACAAACACCACTAAATGTTCCACTTTACTCATAGAATTTTCCAGAAGCTTACTGCTATAGCTGTTTTACATTGTGATTACAAATATTGGAAATTCTTTCACTGAGAACAGCCATTCTAATTGTTTCCAGTTTCTTCATGTCAGTGTCTGAATGTCAGTGTCTTGCTGTGTTAATTTAACTATTATTTCCTCCATGTTTCATAACGTAGAACCAATACTTTGATGAAAAAATGGAATCTGTATGCAAATTCCCTTCAAGGAAAAAGAAAGAACGAGTCAAAATTAAGTTATGATGGACTGTGTATGTCTATTTATGACTGGCGTTTACAAAACATCTAGCCATTGAATATGTATATTTTGTGTGTTTGGGTAAAATGCGAAAATGTTTTTGATTAAAATTCTAGGATAATAACATTCTGGAGTGAAAGCCATGACCTAAAATGGTCATATCAAGTCTAAAATGTAAGTAAACTACGGTAATACAATAAATAGCATAGGTTAAAATAGAACCAGTGAAACATAAACTTCACTAAAAAGGAAGTGACGGTACACGCAGTGGTTGTAATTTTATTGTTGTTCTAAGTCTAGCTTAGCTATAGATGGGAGTTACTGACCATGCTCTGTATGAGATTGAAGGACAATACAACTGTGAGATTAAATAATTTGCTTCAAGGTACTGTACTGCAGCAGTCAATAAAAATAGTTTCAGTGGAAAAAAATCAATAAGTATATCTACATGGTTGATCTGTCAAATTGTATCTGAACCACGTGAGTATGAGATGATTGCAGAAAAGTGTGTCTGTCAGTTGTTGATAATGTTTCAGGTTGTTAAGCCTTTGAAATCACACAAAAGGTGAGATGTTCAGATTTCTATTATAATTATGGATGGCCAGGACATGCAGATATTAATGTTATGTACAGTGGCATAGGTGCCAATTTATTGCAACCTTTTCAGTCTCAGAGACACAAGTCATGCTACCTATTTTGAACGTTTGTTGTGAAATAGACAACCTTTGATATTTATTAGCACTCATTGGAAGTCGGTCTCTTATTCTGATGAAAGGAGAAGTTACCCTCTGATTGGCTCATGTCAGCTGAATATTGTTGTCAGGTGACCTCTTGGTGGGGGTATTTGTATGCTGGACAATATGCCAAAGTTGTTAGTATTTTGAGACATAATGCTGTGATTCACCGCGCTCATTTGAATATCCCATTGTGAGCCAACAAACCTGATTACCTCCATTGTGAGCAGAAGCCGTTGTATTCATTTGTTTGTGGATAGAGTCGTCCGAGGGCCCACTGCATAAACAACATCATGCCGGCTATAGTCAGCCACTTGGACAGTGCAGAGCCCGACAACAAATACAGGTTTGTTGAAGTGACACTTTACGCGTCAGCAGACAGACATGTATCGTCCACCTGAAAGTAAATTATTCAGTGCAGTGTATTGACCATTGCATGGCAGTGTTCGCTCTGATTTGGGCATGTAGCTACATGCACCTGGAATATTCAAGCGTCTGGCAAGCTTTTGTGATTGTAGACATATTATCACGCTGTGAAATTTATCTGTCTGTTTGAATTTAATTTGCCATCAGTGGTATATGAAATTTTACGTGTCTTGTATAACATGCAGTTTGGAGAGCATATTTTAATGTTGTAAGAAATTTATATCAAAATTTTTAATGATTCACCACGTCAAATATTTATTGAGCGCTGTTTGTCTCGACACCGTTTTGCTGTTTGGCATGTTTAGCTAGTATATGCATTTGTTACTATGTACTTTATCCATTGAATGCTTACAGAATGGTGCAGCTAATACAGACACAAATGTAATCACTTCTAATTTATTATCAAAGAATTGAAACTAAACCACTATAAAGATATCTGCCAAAATCAAAGGAAATACCTACATGTAATCTGTTTATTTCAAAATTCAGTGACGGGCAGCTTTATTTTTCATTTTCAACAAGATTTTGGACATTTTGTTCATTAATCAGGTGTGATTTGCAAAACCCTTAACTGAAGGAATTTTCCACCCAGACTACCGGTACACTGTATATTGAGATTAATGTCAGCAAAGGTCACTCAGTTGTCTCTAGGGTGATACCTGTGTGTTTCAAATGCTGACGCTAGGCCCCAGTCGTGTAGCTTTTCCCTGTATTGCAATCCAGACTGTTGTTCTATAGCTGAGTGGCTGTCATTACACTCTCATTTCTGAGTCTCATATTCTTGACTCCAGGCATGCCTTGATTGAACAGGCGGACATGGTCATTTCAAACAAGGTGAAATTTGTTTGTACGAGTTATCCATCACGGATCACAAAGAGCATTCTTGCGTTTCACATTCAAAATACATGTAATTATTCATTTAGCAATAATAAATGTTTCATGACACATTCATTTGTCTGCTGGCAGTAATAAATATCAACAACCCGAGTGGGACCAATAAAGGATATTTTTAAACAAATTGTTGATAAAATATCTGCTGAAGTTTTGTAATAAATCATAGCATATGTTGGTAGCATATGGTGTATTAAAGAAAAACAATTTTTGTTGTGTTGTGTCATATTTCAAATAACGTGCATTGTGGACAAATTTTAGCAGGTATATAAATTTCTTATGCCTTATTTTGATTTTGATTTTTAGGAACTAGTTCAAATGATAATCAGTAAAACTTGTTTGCAATTTCAGCATGAGTACAGATATATTTACTTAACCTGAAACTATAAGGGTCATTATTCTTTTATGGGGCACATTTTTGAATGTATACAATTTAAATATAGTAATATTTAAATGTTTAGATGGTGGTCTATTCTGGGAAAAATTCCCATGATGCAGTGCTTTTCCCATTGAATTTGTTATAAATGTTAGATCAATTTTAGTGTACTTCTCATGGTGTGCCATGGATAACATATGCCGGAATACATTAATCTCATCTCAGAATTTTCCAACGTGTGCCTAATGCTGGTCAGATAAGTGAGAAGTGGGACTATACGAGACAAGAGTAACATAAAGATCAGTCTACCAGTCCATGCTCTGTTGTAACACCATGGGTCATTGCATCTGTTTCAGTTCTAACAGCTACGATTATGCAGGCGCTGCAGTGACAGCAGACTCCCAACAGCAGCAGCAGCAGGAGCCGCAGCAGTATCAACAACAACAACAGCCGCAGCAGCAACGCCACTCACAGTATGTAGAGGATCACTTTAAAGATGACGAAGAGGAGGAGATACTGGGATCCGATGATGAGGAACAGGAGGACTCTGCTGACTACTGTAAAGGTGAGTTGTGATAACAGGGTGTTATTATAAAAAATGGTCTTCATACCTAGCTCTATGCAACGGAAGGGGGAAACAGGGATATCACTCTTGAATTTCAACATTTTCACTTAGTCCAACTGTATCATGAATCTTTCATCGCTACAGCTTTCTTACTCCACATCATATGAGAATATTTGACAATGCTGTTTGGTGTCAGTGTGGTGAGATGCCAATTCAGTTGTTTCTTTATCAGGCTACCGTTGCTTTCATAGGATTGGCAAGTTTTAATCTTAAAAGCTGCTGCTTAGATGAAATAGGATAGGGACAAGTGATAACACATGCTAGTGGTGCCAAAGCCTTAATTGTGAATGCTAAGCACTTTTGCAGGTCATGTTCATGACATGGAGAAATTCCCATGTCTACTAAAAGATTGTTTGTTCAGAGCTGTGTATATATATATATATATATATATATATATATATATATATATATATATATATATATATATATATATATATATATATATATATATATATATATATATATATATATATATACATGGGTAGCACATGTAGAAACAGATGCTGTTTGAAATCTCACAAAATACAATGTCATTGGCCAAAAATACCAGAACGGTACTGAATTTCAAGTTGATCAAATTTGGACCATCAATTTTCCTGCAATATGTTATTTTCCTTGTTTTGTTACAATGTAATTACTGACTATTATTTAATTATCATTTGAGGGTGTGTAATATGTTTACTAAAGAACAGTACCATGGGATCCTGTCTCTCCAGTGATCTGCCACTTCCAACAGTTGATTTTTATAACCCCATGAGAAAACCAAATTGTCCGCATATTGAATTTGCCAAGCTGTTTGCAGGGCAGTCTGGGTTTTATACAGAGGTTTGCAAGGGCCCCCACAGCTTACATAGCTAGCTGTAAGCTTAATGGCCTACTAATAGGCAGGCTCTCCTGGATAACTCACAATTAATGAAAGTCACATCCGACAGTAGCAATTAGTATGGACAAAGTAGTGATTAGAGTTAATGCTATGGCTTCAGTTACATGCAAAGTGTGACATGCAGTAGGATATGGAGAACCTTTGATCAAGAGTTTTGTGATCGGTGTCTTGTCTAATACTATGAGGTGTATGTTGATGACAGAAAATTCTAGAATTCATTGTGGTGCTCTTTGTCTAGATGTAGGCTATTTGTCATAATTTACCATTCCATCTGGTAATATATTTGAATATTTCCTTTGTCACAAAATATAGCTGAAGTTTATGCTGCCAATTCATAGGAAACAAATTTTTAAAATATACCTATGTGACAGATTGACTATTTAATGTAAATCCTTTTGTGGTCTGCTGTCAGTAGAATGTAGTCTTCAATTGTCGTTACCCATTGTGTTTATGGTCATGGCCAACTGATACAGTTGCAAACTTAGCTGCTCATATGCTAATACACCATAGAGGATGATTTATTGCTATATTTGACATCTGCTTTGTCAGAATGCTAATAATAGTACAGCTGACTCCAGCTACACTCAGGTCATGTCATCAACAGTGTCAACACAAACCAGATCAGATATGATGTTTTTCCCATGACATAACATGACTGTGTATTTAAGATATTGACAGTTTAATATCATATGATCTGTGAAGGGCATGTTGATATAAGAATAGTTAGCTATCACATAGTGTGGCTCAGTTAGATTATCTCAGTTGATATGATAGTGATAGTGTTTAGGTCTTGAGCTGTGTACAAATCCCACTGAAGATTACTATCCAATTATTTTATGTTTAGGTGGCTATCATGCTGTGAAGATTGGTGATTTGTTCCATAACCGTTATCATGTGGTGAGAAAGCTTGGATGGGGCCATTTCTCAACTGTCTGGCTGGCCTGGGATTTGAAGTGAGTAGCTATTTTGACATTTGGAAAAAAATCTGAATCTGCACAGAAGAAACATTTTTGCTGAGCAGTGAGCGTGTGTCATGTATTTAGCAGTACTTTGGTTAAAATCACCAAGTTATTAATTTTTTCTCACCTGGAGGGATGATAGTCCACATCAGACTGAACATAGTTGAAAGAAATGCTCAATCTCTGATGGATCTGTTGATAAAAGAATTTCCATAATTTCTCATAGATTTTGATATCTTATCTGTTCAATGCCTACAAACAGTTTGACAATTGACGTTTCTTTTTAAAATATCAAAAATATGTAAATAGTTTTTAACATGATTTTAACCTGAATTTTTGTGTTTTTTTGAGATGCAATGGACTAATATGAGATTTTCTGCAAAATACAAGGTGCAAAAAAATTGCATCTTGGTTATACCATATGAGCAACTGCTTGGCTTCATAAAGTATACAGTAGCTCAAGGACATATTTCTCATTTTCAATTGAAAGCGTGAATAGATGAGCAGACCCTAAGGGATTGTGATGACAAAGTTACACGTTTCCCCCTGACTGCTAGAAGAACCCCCATGCATCATCATCACTCTCTCAATAATCCGCCATTTTGGATATTTGGTCACTAATTGATTTACAAGGAGATTATATATAGTGTACTATGTTTACTTTATTCTTAAAATAAGAATGTAAATTCCTCCATTACTTGATTACAAGACTATGTTCTCCAGCTTTCTACGATGTAGCTTCAGTGTCATCAGTGTTTCATTTCTCAGCTCTTCACAGAATGCCCCCAGGGAACATACATTTACGCAGAAAAATCATCTTCCATTTTATACTGGTACAGTCTTGTTGATTAAATTGAAATTCTAATGCTACTAAGAAATAAGTCCATTGTTTGTAATACACTGACAAAATATTTGTATTTTGAAACAATTTCTTTCCAGCGATTACTGTGTAATTTTGCAACCAGAATAATTTTAAATAATGTAGTTAATGAGGAATTAAAAGTGTGCGACAATTTTATCATTTACTTAAAAATTTTATGGAAAGCTGTGATTTTGTGTTAATATTTAGAGCAGAACAGACTTAAGTAAAGGCATTTTTGTACTCAAATATATAAGGTATTAATAAAAGCTTTGATCGTCAAGGCTTTTGCTATGTTGCTGCAGTTGACAAAGTCATTTTTCATTCTCAACCACACAGTCTTGTGGTCAATTAGAAGTACAGTAATTGGTTGCTGACTGGCCATCTTCATCCCTGAAGGGAAGTCACATCCTGAATTTAATTGAAGATGTCTGCGTCAGCAAGAATGAACTTGGAAACTAACAAAAAGCTACATTTTTCTCTACATTTTCTCTCCCCTCTCCATTTTCTGTCTCCAGTGGCAAACGATACGTTGCTCTGAAGGTTGTGAAGAGCGCACAACACTACACAGAGACTGCACTAGATGAAATCAAATTACTGAAATCGGTGAGTGTATCATTTGGTTGAGAAAGATATGATGAAAGCAGTGTGTGTCTCTATCTGTCTGGGTCATTTCCTATGCATGTAAAGCACAGAGGACGGCTGTAGCTAGGGTCAAAGGTTGTACACGCTGAACCCTGCTTACATACTATGTGTGCCATAAATCAAAATAAACTGATTTCTGTGCAGTAACTAATATCTCCTCATATATTCTCAGAAATTGCAGCTTTCCAAAATGTTTGCACAAAATGCTTCAGTTACCATGATACTTCATGAAAAAAATACTTTATAAATGTACAATTGTATTAAAAGCCCATTGTTATGTCTGTATATAGCTTTGATACTCGACAGTAAACAGTAATGGTTTTTCACTTTCAAATTGTTTTTCACTTTCACTCCGGTTTCTCTAATATATTTAGAAATGTTCAGAAAATCCCCACTTTTCAGTGCTTAGTGGAACATTTATGTCATTTAATATCTATGAAACATGAAACTACTGACCTCAAACAAGGGTACACGGTTTCTCAATAACCTTATCAACAATTTGATATTAGAAAAAGGCAGTCGAGATGGACTGTAGGGGGCAGCAGAAGAATATTTTTAAAAAACCAATAAATTTTGAAATGTATATTTCTACTTTTCATTGCAGGTACGTGAAAGTGATGAGAGTGACCCATACAGAGAGAAGGTTGTGCAGCTCTTGGATGATTTCAAAATATCTGGCCAGAATGGTGTTCGTATCCTTTCACTGACCTAGTCTGTGTAACACTGATAAATGGGACAAGAGTTCAACTGCCCCTTTATGTCTCTTGGTATTAAGATATCTAGTGAAACAAAAAATTGATCAGAGTCATTGTAGGAGTCTTTTATTTCTGAGCTTATAGGAGAGTGGAGCTTTGAGAACATACGTTTTAAAAGCTGAAGATTAGTTCATCAATTAGGCCATTTAAAGAAAATTCTTTGTTTGCCGTCCTTTGATTTTTGAAAAACCTACCTGGCAGCCAGGGAAAACAACAAACATAGACAAAAAACAAAAGTGTGTTGCATAAGCCCAATTTTTAGTTGCTTTCTTTGGGGAAAAAATATTTTTACTCGTAATAGTGTTAACATTGGTGTTGATTTTATTTAGATTTTCTCTGAAAACTTACTAGCACGCGGAAGGCAAACAGAGAATTTTATTTAAAGCGCCTTACTCAGAATACGTAGGCTGTGACAGGAGATTGTTTAGCATCGGGAACATCTTATGAAACCTTAACATATATCCTCTAGATGTATGTATGGTCTTTGAAGTTCTAGGGCATAATTTATTGAAACCAATTATCAAGAGTAATTATATGGGTCTACCGTTGTTAACAGTCAAAGTTATAATTAAACAGGTAAGGTGATTAATTTTTACTAATTGCTTTGTATAGATTACATTGTCTTGATTATTTGAAGTTTACTTCATTTAGCTGTTCTGATCAATCATGTGTTGGTTTTTGTGTTTCCGCAAAGATTAATTTACTTTGAGGTTACGTAATTGTGTGATAGAGGTATGTTTTGCCAATTATCATGGGGTCATTGTGGCATTGCTTCCTCTGGATGAACTGTCATGAGTTGAACAATTCACCACAACTTCCAAAATTTCTCACTGGAGAGAAAATTTCATACAAGAGTGCAAAACAAAATTGGAAAATCTTTACTTTTTACACATGTTCTTCCATTTCTTGCAGGTTTTACAGGGTCTAGATTATTTGCACAAAAAATGCCAGATTATTCACACTGATATTAAACCAGAGAATATCTTGATGAGTGTAGATGATGAGTATGTTCGCAAACTGGCTGCTGAGGCATGTTCATGGGTGCAGTATGGTCTGCAGCCACCAAATTCATCAAGTTAGTAATAACTTATTCATTTGTGTACGTTATTTTTGTCACTATCACATACCCATCCTACTCTGTCAGTCTGTGAATGCATTTAGCAGCCTATATTTGCATAACTTCATCGTTTCTGATATCTGTCATTCACAATGGTTCTACTCCGGAATAAAAAGACGCGATGCGTACGCCGTTCTACATACTCAGTACGCCCAATAATCACGTGATGCCGGTACAAACTAACCCACATGTGTACTGAACGCGTACGGAAATACACGTACGTCTGTGCGTGTTTGCGCACATGGCTTTGTTTGTACCGTGGTCGATTCGAATTCCGGGTTGTGGCCTATTCACCTGGCAGTCTGTCCAAATACTGATATATCAACCATTTCCAGGTACATTCAATGTCAAATCTCTACATGTCATATTACCTACAAGCAGTGAAACAAAGTTTTTACTGAATATCCCAGTAAAATGGCCAATAATAATCATATTTTGATACTGTGCTTTCATACTCATGTGGGCATTGTTTCTTGAAATGTTACGTCAGTTCATCCCCATCTTCAAAATATTTCTTATTTTATAATGTTCCTGGCAGTACAGTTACCAATGACATTGTGGCCGAATGTTTCTGTTGAATTTCTGATCTACCTACAGCCAAGAATTATTTCCATCTGTCATACTGCACCAGAGGAAAATTCCCCTTGACCTTTTTAACTCTAACCTCAGTTGACCTCTGATATCATTTGGAAATTTACAGTCCAACAGGGTGCAAAGAGTTTAATCAGTGTTCTTACTTACCAATGGTTGTTTGCAAATACATAGAGACATATTAATTGCTGTTTTTACTTTCTTTCTACACTGTAGTCAGCACAGCTCCTGTAGAGAAGAAACCACAAGGCAAAATGTCAAAAAACAAGAAAAAGAAGTTGAAAAAGAAACAGAAGAGACAGCTGGAGCTGATAGAGAAACAGAAAGCCCAGTTACAGGAGCTAGATCTCAATCCAGACAATGTAACAGAGGAGAGTAACCAGAGAGGGCAGGGAGACGACAGCCAAACAGACACCAATGATCAGAGTGTTAAAGAAGTTGAACAAAGGCAAACTGATGACAAGGATGAAGAAAAGCAAACTGATGACAAGGAAAATGAAGAGACAGCAGAAAGTCCTGTAGACAGCAAGGGTGAAGAAATAGTTCAAAATGAAAATACAGGTGAGGATTTGATTCAAGATAAATTTCTCATTTGAGAAAGCTTGAATCGTAAAAGGAATTTGTTGTTATCAGTAGAAATGTATAATTGCTTCCATCATGCCTTTCCTCTGCCTTCAATGGACTTGTATTGTAATGTGCAGGTGTCAACAATATATCTTTAACTTTGATTTAAAGAAAACATCAGAACGAGCATTTTTTAAGTCCTAGAAACCCATCAGCCATCATGGTTTGGTTAAATCCAGATGTTTTCTATCGCAAAGTTTGATACCTACATTAGGGCACTGGAATGAGTGGGTTAAAATTGATGAAACTGCATGTCTGCCTGTGTATTTAGATACTGGACAATGCTTGCGTTTCAGTGTCCCATGACAAGATTTTGCATTACTTTGTTGTGCATGGAACAGTTACGTGAATATAGATCACACAGCTTCATAACACTCAAGGCCAGTGACATCAAAAGACATGACTTGGTACATTGCCACTTTTGTAACGCCATTAGATTTATTGATTTTGAAGTATTTGGCAAACAAAACACATCACGCAGGAAAATGTTCGTCAGCAACCTTTTAGTTGCTTTGTTGATGCACTATGTGCTTCCATTATCTAAATTTATTTCTTGTGTTGCTGGTTCATCTACTTGTCAATCACTGAATCAGCCGTTGCAAGGTAGGATTAGGAAAGTTAGCAGTACAGAAGTTGCGATGTAGTTGAATACTTTGTAAATTTTTCAAAGTATCACTGTTATTGTGACTGTGTAAAAAATAAGAGAAGAGAGAAATGAAGGGAAAACAAAAACTTCTGCAACTCTCGAGTAAAATTGCAATGTTCTTACAGGTGATGTCACGGACGACATTGCAGAGGAAAAGCCAGCAGACATTGCTGAAGAAGGAATGGACTGTGGTAGCAAATGTGCAGATGTCCAGGAAAAGGAACCGGCCACGGAAACCGCAGAAGCAGCGACAAGTGCTGTGGATGAATCGCTTCCAGATATTGTTACAGACAGTATGAGAGACAATGCTGATGAGAAGATCGATGATACCCAAGGAGAGGGCATCGCCGATAATGAAGTGTTCGTGGATTGCTCTGATAAGGTCGCTGAATGTGAGGAATACCCGCAATCCAAGGAAAATACCGCCAGCAACGGAGAACAGTTGTCGGAAAGTACAGATGAATCAAAAACTGCCAATAACAATGACGGAGGGAACACAGAGGATGTAACAAACTCTGAACAGACTGTGATCCCAACGGAAATGAGAAATGGCCATATTGACAATAAACCTGACTGCATCAACGAGGATGCCCAGAGTGTTAATAAGCAAAACAATGAGTCTACACAACTCTACATGAAAAACGAAGAGAATCAATTTTACAGTTTGGAAAATGACATCATTGCCAGTGACGGCAATCAGACAAATAACTTAGAATCCAATATTGACTTTGAGGAATTGAAAGATTTACAGCAACTGCAGGAGGTGGATGCATGCCTCAAAGACAAGATGGATGACAATGAAGAGCCACTGAGAGCCGAGGTAAATGCCAGCCCCAGTGTGAAGTTTGAAGAAGAATTAGCTCTGGCAGATGTTGCAAATAGTGATGCACAACAAAGTAAGTCTACCCATTCAATGTAGAATTCATATGATATGTTAGGGTTTGGTGGTATGAGTCTGGCACGGTTAAAAGTTCTGTTATATGTGTTAAGCTGGAAGAGAATGTTTGGATGTTTGTGGAATGGTATACATGTACACGTGTCTACACTGCATGGAATGCCACTAAGATGATCACCAGGCATTGCCAATGTGTATGTACATATTTATGTGTAAGTTACATGTCTATGTATATGTATATTACGAATGTATCATATATATATATATATATATATATGTGTGTGTAAATATATTACGAATGTATGATGTAATATGATGTGCATATGTATATATGTATGTATATATCGATCTGTGTATACCATTGTTGCATTTTCTATGCTGTTGTCAATATAAATGTATTTCATATGTTTGTTAAGCAGTAGATTAACTCTCTCTATCTCATTGAACACAATAATAGAAAGATACAAGCTGAAAAATAATTGGTGACATCATATACAAACTTGCTCTTTCTGGTGAAAGTATGATTTTTCAATTTCCTGTAAACTGGAAGTACTACTAAATCATGTTGTCCTGCTAAATTATGAACAAAGCCACAAGCAACTCTCTCAAAAAAAACAAGACAAAATGATGTAAAATGGGGTTAATTTTGCAAATCTTATTCTTGCCGGTTTGTAATGATACTCTCGATGTGCAACAATTGCCCGAAATTGGTCCAGAGAATGTTATTGGTATTGATATTTATTAATAATTATTATAAGATCATTCATTAGTGACTGTGGCCAATGAATAAAGCCAGGGCCAAAAAATAAAAAATCCAGACCATGATGGTGTAAAAATACCGGTGTTCAATACATCTGTTACACATTATTTATGATGATTATGTCAAATGAGAGTGAAATGTTAGAACTATCAACAGCATCTAATCATGACATCAAGACATATGTAAATATGACAGCTGTCAAAGTATGTATTGATTGGACGGTATGTACATGTGTATTTAGAGAAACACAGATGCCATTTGACAGGCCTGGAACCAATGGCTATTATTATTATGCACTCTACGGTAATGCCGTATGGTAAATATTTCATATTATAAATAGTGCATGACATCTCCTGTCTAAGTCATTATTCTTTCATATTTCAGTTTAACTCATGTTAAAATTAAGGGTTTTTCATTTTGCTTGTTGAAGTCTAAACACTGGTCCATATATTACGCATCAGAATGAAGATAATTTTGAAGTGTGGTATATCTTTGTCGAATTGTTGAAGCTGCTACTTACCTATTTTATTATCATCTGTGTTCTATTTTTTAGGCTTCAGAAATACAAATGTACATCAGTTTGGTGTAAACTCAATGATATTAGAGCTAAATATGAAAAATATTCAAATCAATTGTAATAATCAAAAGTGGTAAATTTTTCATATCAAATAGAGATAGTTTTCAAATACAGGGTATCTCAAGCAATAAGCCTTTCCTCATGCCACAAACAATCATAAAGCCTTTACTCATTCCATAAACAATCTGTATTTGCCATAATGAAAAAGAAGTAATCTGAAAATGTGTGCCCAAAGCAATGACTCCAGGGCTTAATGCAATCCCCATTGCCATTCTACTCTTAGTTCATTTATTATGACGAATTAAAATCACATTTCTGCCATTTCTTCCAGCCATATGTTTTTTTCAGAGTATCCCTTTTTAATGCTGTTGACGTCATGTAATGTGAGATTCATGTCGGGAAGCTCTTATCCAATAAAACATGTCAATATAAGTGCCTATATTTTTTCCCCTTTATTTTTCTCTGTTCAGAAGCAGAAGACAAATGTACCTCACCAGACCCACCACCACTTCAGGTTAAAATAGCAGATCTTGGCAATGCATGCTGGGTGGTAAGTACTCAGTCTTGTTCTGTTTATTTTGAGGAAGACTAATAGGAACTGAGGCAAATCATTTATGTTAGTGCCCTATGGAAAATTGTAAGAAACAGTTGTCATTTCTTGATAGTGTCTAGTGCTAGAACTGTATGTGACAACCATAACTATGTTGAGTAGAGAGATAAGTTCCTTGAAGTAGTTCATATTTCATTCATTTATTCATTGACTGATCCATTCCATATTCAGTAGAGCCCACAAGCTAAAGTTTTCATCGCTATCAGTGTGCATTGTTGCAGTCTTATCAAGGATGTACATTATATATAACAGTCAGAAAAATGAAGCACATTACTAACCACTATGGAGGGAAGACATAAAAAAGTAATACAGATTTATGGAAAATAGCTACAAGTACTGACGATCTGTAAATGCAATGTAAGGAAAGTAGGCTGGCCTCTTTATTTTCTCCTGTATTCCTTAAGGCACTATAGTGCTGAATCAGGATAAAAATACAATGTGATTCAACATACAAACAGTGGATTTTGTACATATGAAAAAATCTATAATATGTACTAAGAAGAAAAACTACTGAAAAATTGATACCTATCATCCATTCATTCAGTTTCTATCTCTAGAACCGTTTCTACATCCATCCATGTTCTTCTTGTCTTCTAAAACTAGTTGAGTTAGTCCAAAATTTACCTGTGATGGAGTGACATAAGCATTTTTGACTGGCGTTGACAATGGGTAACACAGCCTAGTAAACACTAATTGTGAGATGTAGTGGACTTAATTAAATGGATATAAGTCAGTAAGGTTGCTACATAGTACCAGTGCTTGGTATATAATTATTGAAAGTGGAACTAAATCACTAATTTGGCAACCTTTTCATGTCAGTTTCATTTCTCTCTTTATATGGATTGATAATGAACACGCTTTCAATGCCATATTTATGTGTTACAAAGTGGCTTCTCTCTCTGTAATGTTGTATATTACTTAGTGTAGGTGTCGTGAGAACACAGAAGAATACAGTATTTTCACCTTGCTGTGCAAATCAGAGAACAGTTTGTTTCAAACTAGAGAGTCAAGTTCTAAGTCTATCAACATTTCCCAGTATCATCTGAACTGACACAAATGTTTTGTAAGGACCACAAACAAAATTGTTGCAGTTTGAAGAAACTTTGATACTGTGCAACGATAGTCTGGGAAAACCTGCCACCTTACAAATTCAGTTTTTTACCGCATTTTGTCTGAAAACATCAACAAAACTTCCTTATATGCCAATTAGATTTACACTATGGTTTGTTTAAAAGCAGTTAAGGTTACCCAGCAACATGGCATGTGACAACACTAGGAAAGAATCAGACACATTATCCTCTGAAACACATAGTGAACTTTCAAAAGGCTTCTTTGATTTTGTAGAAGTGCATTTTCATGTTGAAGTCATCATTTGATTTGAAAACAAAAAATAAATGTTATGTATGAGGATGAATATAAATTGACAGGTACAAAGTCCTGTCAATTTTGAGTTGAGAACATCAGATAGGATTTGTCAAGTGTCTGTGACAGGCCACTTAATTTCATAAAGGAGAACTAGTTTATCAGATCAGTGTGGTCAACTGACTGTGAATGTTCTGAAAGAAAACATTTATTGCATGTTTTGTGTTTGAACAGTGTAACAGTGGTCTTTGTCTTTGCCTATGTAGCCCCTGTTTTAGGCCCCTGAATCTTGGTCTCAGTGTTTCATAGACACCAATTGAGGTTTATTAATTTAGGTGTTTGTACACAGTATTATATTTCTCATTGTCTATGATATCAGACGTAAATGTGTGTTTCAGCAGTCATAATTTTTAGCTCCCATAGCCATATGTATATATGGCAATGGAAGCTATTCTTATAGGCTAGGGAAATGTCTGTATGTCTGTATGTCTGTCCGTCAACATCAAAAACTCCAAACCGCTGTACATTTCATCTTGATATTTGGTGTGTACATGGATGAGGGGCTGTAGATGAGATTTTGTTCAAATGAAGTTGTCATTGCCAAAAATATGCAAATTAAGTGAAAAAATGTAAAAACAGTCAAATTGAAAAAACTCAATAACCACTGAGCAGATTACATGAAAAATTAGCATGTAAGTACTTTGGGCTGACATGAAATGATTGTGCACATCTTGGGTCAGTATCTTGGACTTGCTATTTTTCATGAATTTTTTTGTAATTTTCTCCCATTTTTGGTCAAAAATCTCCTTCTCTGAAACCACAAGTCCGATTGATTTGAAACTTGGTATGGAAGTGCATAGGAGTGACCTTTCCCAAATTTGGGCAAATCGTGGTGAAATTTGCATATTTTTAGTTTACACGTCCATAGACTCCCATGTATAAGGCAGATCTCCATAGACTCCCATGTATAAGGCCACGAAAAATAAAAATTTAGTTTCTCATCGTATTCATATTGCAAAAAGGATGCAGTGACACAATTTTTAGTCCTCATCGATGAAGTCCAGTGAGCTTATAGATTGGGTCATGTCCGTCTTATCGTCCATCCGTGAGTCCATCCGTTCACGCAGATATCTCTGATATTTTGACAAAATGTCATGTGACCTCGGTGACCTTTGACCTCAAATATACATATTTGTCCATAACTCAGTAACCACAAGTGCTACAACCTTCATATATGGTATGATGGGACAGCTTATGACGCCACATATTGTACCTCATTAATTATGCACATATCTAATTTTGAGCGAGCCAATAGAGCTAGAGGTCTGATTTTTGGTATATAGGGATAACTTAGCAAAACAATTTTTTTGACAAAATGTCACGTGACCTCGGTGACCTTTGACCTCAAATATACATATTTGTCCATAACTCAGTAACCACAAGTGCTACAGCCTTCATGTATGGTATGATGGGACACCTTATGACGCCACATATTGTACCTCATTAATTATGCACATATCTAATTTTGAGCGAGCCAATAGAGCTAGAGGTCTGATTTTTGGTATATAGGGATAACTTAGCAATACAATTTTTTTGACAAAATGTCACATGACCTCGGTGACCTTTGACCTCAAATATACATATTTGTCCATAACTCAGTAACCACAAGTGCTACAGCCTTCATGTATGGTATGATGGGACAGCTTATGACGCCACATATTGTACCTCATTAATTATGCACATATCTAATTTTGAGCGAGCCAATAGAGCTAGAGGTCTGATTTTTGGTATATAGGGATAACTTAGCAATACAATTTTTTTGACAAAATGTCACGTGACCTCGGTGACCTTTGACCTCAAATATACATATTTGTCCATAACTCAGTAACCACAAGTGCTACAGCCTTCATGTATGGTATGATGGGACACCTTATGACGCCACATATTGTACCTCATTAATTATGTGCATATCTAATTTTGAGCGAGCCAATAGAGCTAGAGGTCTGATTTTTGGTATATAGGGATAACTTAGCAATACAATTTTTTTGACAAAATGTCACGTGACCTCGGTGACCTTTGACCTCAAATATACATATTTGTCCATAACTCAGTAACCACAAGTGCTACACCCTTCATATTTGGTATGATTGGACACCTTATGACACCACATACTGTACCTCAATAATTATGTACATATCTCATTCTGAGCAAGCCAATAGAGCTGGATGTCTGATTTTTGGTATATAGGGATAACTATAGGAGAGAAATTTTTTGACCAAATGTCATGTGACCTCCATGACCTTTTACCTAAAATATATGTTTATGTCAATAAATAAGTAACCACAAGTGCTATGTCCTTTGTATTTAGTAGGATGGGAGACCTTATGACAACACACGCTTTACCTCATTAATTATGTACACATCTAATTCTGGGCAAGCGAATAGAGCTAGAGGTCTGATTTTTGGCATATAGGGATTAATTAGCAATACAATGTTTTTTTAAAAATGTCACGTGACCTCAATGACCTTTGACCTTGATTATACATATATATGCATATTTCAGTAACCACAAGTTCTATACCCTCCAATTTTGATAGTATATTAGACCTTAAGATGTCACATCTTGTACCTCATTTATAATGCGCATATGTATTTCTTGCCTGGCCAATACTGCTAGAGGTCTGATCTTTTTTTCCCGATTTAGAACCATAACTTAGACATGCCTCATGTGTTTCAAATTGGGAACAACGACATAGACCTATGTGCCCATAGATCTCAACATATACACTCCAGTGATACTTCTTAATGACCACATTTTCCTGCCCCATCAAGACTAATACTCCTATTACAAGTGGGGACTATGTCATTGTAAATGACTTGTTGAGTTAATGGTTGTATCACAGTATTCGATATATCTAATTCTGTATTTTTTCCATTTTATATTCTGAATAATTACATTAAACATATTTCACTGTCTCCAGTACATTACATTTAAGTATTTTCACTTCATGCACTTTATCCCTTTCACACATGTTCAAATATCTGACCAGAGAACAAACAGTAAATAGTCCAGGATGGGAGCTACAGTGTCATTGACGCTATTTTTTATGTAAGTTGCATTTTAAGATCACAGTAAAACAGTTTTTTTTGTTGAGTATAGGACCAGGTCTTAATGTAAGATTGTGTTTTTCTGTACAAGTCATATACATTCACTTTATCGTAACCTTCCATTGGCAATATTTTATGCAGTGTTCTATTCCCACAGCAGGGTAGGATCTCTATGCTGGGAAATGTGGGTGAAATGGTGAATTCATCAAAACTTGAGCTGACTACATCAATTTTCTCTTCTGTATATTTTTAGCTCCGCTGTCAGCGACGCGGAGCTTATCAAATAGGTTGATTTTCCGTCGTCGTCTGTCGTCCGTCGTCGTCCGTCGTCGTCGTCCGTCGTCCGTCGTCGTCCGTCAACAATTGCCTTCTCCTCTGAAACCGCAAGTCCAATTGCTTTGAAATTTTATATGCAGTTCACTTGGGGTGACCTCACTTAAGTTTGTTCAAATTGTGGTGAAATTTGCATATTTGTATTTTTGGGGCAATTTTTGGTGTTTTTGGTAAAAAAATCTTCTTTTCTGAAACCACTTGTCCGATTGCTTTGAAATTTGATATGCAGTTTACTTAGGGTGACTTCAGTCAGATTTGTTCAAATCGTGGTGAAATTTGCATATTTGTATTTTTAAGGCAATTTTTGTCATTTTTGGTAAAAAAATCTTTAAAAATCTTCTTCTTCAAAACTACCAGTCAGATAGCTTTGATATTTGGTACATATGTCTCTGGGGATGATCTATTTCAGATTTGTTCAAATTGTGCAGAAATATGCAAATTTGCATTTTTGAGGTAATTTTTGCCATTTTTGGTCAAAAAATGTGTATTTCCAAAACTACTCATCTGATAGTTTTGAAATTTGGTATACAGGTTCCTACAGATCACTTTAATAATAATTGTTGAAATTATGATGAAATCTGCAATTTTGTAATTTGGGGGCAATTTTTGCCATTTTGGTCAAAAAATGTGTTTCTCAAAAAGTACTGGTCTGACAGCTTTGAAATTTGGTATACAGGTTTCTACAGATGAGCCAAGTAATATATATTGAATTTCTGATGAAATCTGTAATTTTGTATTTTTGGGGCAACTTTTGCCATTTTGGTCAAAAATGTGTATTTCCAAAACTACTAATCTGATAGCTTTGAAATTTGGTATACAGGTTTCTATAGATTAACTAAATGATATTTATTGAAATAATGATGAAATCTGCAATTTTAAATTTTTGGGGTAATTTTTCCCATTTTTGGTCAAAAAATGTGTTTCTCAAAAAGTACTGGTCTAACAGCTTTGAAATTTGGTATACAGGTTTCTATAGATGAACTAAATTTGATCTTTTGAAATTATGATGAAATCTGCAATCTTTATTTTTGGGGGCAATTGTTGCCATTTTTTGTCAGAAAATTTTATTCTCAAAAAACTACTCATCATATAGCTTTGGTTGACATGTTCTTAGAGATGATTCAATGTGATATATTCAAAGTATGATGAAATCTTCAATCGTGTATTTTTGCAGCTTATTTTAGCCACTTTTTTCTGGCCATAGCATTGAGCTATCAAAGATTTCCACCTTCTCCACCAGCATGTGTCAAAAATAGTTATTCTCTACATAAACACAGCGGAGCTATATCGGCCGCTAGGTCGCTTGTTTATCAAAAGTTGATTATTTTCCATGTTGTTTGGTTTTGAAAAGGAAATCAAAGGTCACAATTTTAGGAGAAATATTTGAAAGCAATAAACTTGGTCTTTTTACTCAGTGCTACTGAAGAAGGTATCTACGTGTAAAACTACATGAATCTGTACTTAACCCCTGACTACCAAGGCCAATGTATTCCTATATACCAGGCCCCTTATGTAAATATTGATAAAATCTTGGGTGTGGTCATTGCATGAACACTGCTTATTGTAAACATTAAGTAAGTACCAATAAACCATATATTTTCTGAATCAGCATGAAATTTCCCACTTTTTCATACTGAAGTTTTGTATTTCCAGGTCACGTGACTGATCACATGACACGTCATGTGACCAGAGTTGGCAAAGAATATGAATATTTGAATCATCAGTACGTGTTTTGAATCCATTAAATGATGCAAATTTGAATGCAGTTGCAATTTTCATGGCATTGTCTTTACATATATGTAATAATAACTACCCTTTACTTCATTTATAGATGTACCTATTTAAGATTTTTCTCACAAAAGGGGGCGTAAATGAACCATAAACATCAGCATCTGACATGATTCTGTATTTGAAAATCAACACATTTTATATTTGTAAACACCTGCTTTATTGTCTTCCTTGCAGGAACATGCATCTAAAATGGTTATGATTTATCAAAAATAATTAACAATATTTAAAAATACATTTTAGGGAACAACATATCACATGACCAAACACATGACCAGTCATGTGACCAGTCATATTGATAATATGGCTGCTATAAAATTTCACTGGCTTATAGTAAACAATTGTATTTCCTCTAGTTTCATTTACGAATATTGCTGTTAATAGAACATATTTACATATAAATCATTTGTTTTCAATAAATAAACATTTCATTTCATTAAAAAAAAACCCCATAAACATCTTTGCGATCGTCCGTACTTCTGAAAACTGTAAACAATCAGTGCGACGCTTCACTGATCAGCCTGACCTTTCAGGGTCGAGGTCATGGGTCACGACATTTGCTTCCGGACTTTGGCCATACTCGGACGTACGGGGGCGCAATCACATTCAGGCCAGTTCGGAATACATCAATCTTAGTTGCGCTCCGTGCCGGCGCCGAAACTAAGGGATTTTAGCGACAAAACGAAGCAAATACGCCTATTTAACTGTGCCGGATATTTCCGGCACTCTAGGTATATGGTAATTCAATATGGCGCCGGAAATATCCGGCGCCATAGGTAGTCAAGGGGTTAAGAATGTGAGAATCTAAATGAGATCTGTCTGTCTTTGTGTTCAGCATCACCATTTTACAGAAGACATCCAGACAAGACAGTACAGAGCATTGGAGGTGATACTTGGAGCTGGGTACAGTACTCCTGCTGATATATGGAGTACAGCTTGCATGGTGAGTAGTCTACACATCTCAAAAAAACTTTTGGTCAGTTCAGCCGACTAGTGTATTTTGAAATCATCACTCACGGTCTTGGTTAGAGAAGGAAAAATTCAGCTGTTAGTTTCCACACGAAGCATAGGATATATTGTATTTGTAATATACACTGTAGGCAATAATAACTGATATGGCATAGCCAATAAGCAGACAGGAAAATACCATGAGGGAAATCCATGTGTGCTTATTCATTTTACAAGTCTGAAGATAAATTGAAATCTGTATCAATCTCATATCGTGTTTCAGGCATTTGAGCTAGCTACTGGTGATTATCTCTTTGAACCACATTCTGGTGAAAACTATTCCAGAGATGAAGGTAGGTCATGGTAAACTGCAGCCTTTAAACTATCTACCACATGGTGGCGCCTTGTAGGTATAACCCAGCTTTCCCGGCATGGGGTCTACAATACTGATATGTGTGTGACAGATTAATGCATTGTCAGAAATATCACACCTGAGATACTGATGTATCTAGTGAGTCTGTGTTTTCGCCATGACTTGGAGGCTCATGCAGTAACGTGTGGTGATTGAAACATAAATAGTGACATAGCCTCATAAATTATTGGCTAAAGTCTAATGGAAACAGGGTCTGTAAATCATTGACTGCCGTGATAGCAAAGATTAATAGCCCAATATTTGGAGATATTCCAGCTATTTACAATAAGAAGAAGTCTTTCATTTTAATGACTGGATACAGGTGATCCTAAACCATTTCACTTTATGTGTCTTTTTCAGATCACATAGCCCATATAATAGAATTGTTAGGCCCAGTACCAAGGTCACTTACATCATCAGGAAAGTATTCCAGGGAGTTCTTTACCAAGAGAGGTGAGTCTTAAATCAAATAATTTTGACGATGCAACAGCACGATTGGTTTTGTTAGCTCCCATAGCCATATGTATATATGGCAATGGAAGCTATTCTTATAGGCTAGGAAATGTCTGTATGTATGTATGTCTGTATGTCTGTATGTCTGTACGTCTGTATGTCTGTATGTCTGTCCGTCAACATCAAAAACTCCAAAACCGCTGTACATTTCATCTTAATATTTGGTGTGTACATGGATGATGGGCTGTAGATGAGATTTTGTTCAAATGAAGTTGTCATTGCCAAAAATATGCAAATTAAGTGAAAAATGTAAAAACAGTCAAAATTGAAAAAACTCAATACCACTGAGCAGATTACATGAAAAATTAGCATGTAAGTACTTTGGGCTGACATGAAATGATTGTGCACATCTTGGGTCAGTATCTTGGACTTGCTATTTTTCATGAATTTTTTTGTAATTTTCTCCCATTTTTGGTCAAAAAATCTCCTACTCTGAAACCACAAGTCCGATTGATTTGAAACTTGGTATGGAAGTGCATAGAAGTGACCTTTCCCAAATTTGGGCAAATCGTGGTGAAATTTGCATATTTTTAGTTTACACGTCCATACTCCCATGTATAAGGCAGATCTCCATAGACTCCCATGTATAAGGCCACGAAAAAAAAAAATTTAGTTTCTCATCGTATTCATATTGCAAAAAGGATGCAGTGAACAATTTTTAGTCCCCATGGATGAAGTCCAGTGAGCTTATAGATTGGGTCATGTCCGTCTGTTCGTCCATCCGTGAGTCCATCCGTTCACGCAGATATCTCGGATATTTTGACAAAATGTCATGTGACCTTGATGACCTTTGATCTCAAATATACATATTTGTCCATAACTCAGTAACCACAAGTGCTACCACCCTTCATATATGGTATGATGGACAGCTTATGACGCCACATATTGTACCTCATTAATTATGCACATATCTAATTTTGAGCGAGCCAATAGAGCAGAGGTCTGATTTTTGGTATATAGGGATAACTTAGCAAAACAATTTTTTTGACAAAATGTCACGTGACCTCGGTGACCTTTGACCTCAAATATACATATTTGTCCATAACTCAGTAACAACAAGTGCTACAGTCTTCATGTATGGTATGATGGGACACCTTATGACGCCACATATTGTACCTCATTAATTATGCGCATATCTAATTTTGAGCGAGCCAATAGAGCTAGAGGTCTGATTTTTGGTATATAGGGATAACTTAGCAAAACAATTTTTTTTGACAAAATGTCACGTGACCTCGGTGACCTTTGACCTCAAATATACATATTTGTCCATAACTCGGTAACCACAAGTGCTACAACCTTCATGTATGGTATGATGGGACACCTTATGACGCCACATATTGTACCTCATTAATTATGCGCATATCTAATTTTGAGCGAGCCAATAGAGCTAGAGGTCTGATTTTTGGTATATAGGGATAACTTAGCAAAACAATTTTTTTGACAAAATGTCTCGTGACCTCGGTGACCTTTGACCTCAAATATACATATTTGTCCATAACTCAGTAACCACAAGTGCTACAGCCTTCATGTATGGTATGATGGGACACCTTATGACGCCACATATTGTACCTCATTAATTATGCGCATATCTAATTTTGAGCGAGCCAATAGAGCTAGAGGTCTGATTTTTGGTATATAGGGATAACTTAGCAGTATAATTTTTGACAAAATGTCACGTGACCTCGGTGACCTTTGACCTCAAATATACATATTTGTCCATAACTCAGTAACCACAAGTGCTACAACCTTCATGTATGGTATGATGGGACACCTTATGACGCCACATATTGTACCTCATTAATTATGCGCATATCTAATTTTGAGCGAGCCAATAGAGCTAGAGGTCTGATTTTTGGTATATAGGGATAACTTAGCAGTATAATTTTTTTGACAAAATGTCACGTGACCTCGGTGACCTTTGACCTCAAATATACATATTTGTCCATAACTCAGTAACCACAAGTGCTACCACCCTTCATATATGGTATGATGGGACACCTTATGACGCCACATATTGTACCTCATTAATTATGCACATATCTAATTTTGAGCGAGCCAATAGAGCTAGAGGTCTGATTTTTGGTATATAGGGATAACTTAGCAGTACAATTTTTTTGACAAAATGTCACGTGACCTCGGTGACCTTTGACCTCAAATATACATATTTGTCCATAACTCAGTAACCACAAGTGCTACAGCCTTCATGTATGGTATGATGGGACACCTTATGACGCCACATATTGTACCTCATTAATTATGTGCATATCTAATTTTGAGCGAGCCAATAGAGCTAGAGGTCTGATTTTGGTATATAGGGATAACTTAGCAAAACAATTTTTTGACAAAGTGTCTCGTGACCTCAGTGACCTTTGACCTCAAATATACATATTTGTCCATAACTCCGTAACCACAAGTGCTACAACCTTCATGTATGGTATGATGGGACACCTTATGACGCCACATATTGTACCTCATTAATTATGCGCATATCTAATTTTGAGCGAGCCAATAGAGCTAGAGGTCTGATTTTTGGTATATAGTGATAACTTTAGCAGTATAATTTTTGACAAAATGTCACGTGACCTAGGTGACCTTTGACCTCAAATATACATATTTGTCCATAACTCAGTAACCACAAGTGCTACAACCTTCATGTATGGTATGATGGGACACCTTATGACGCCACATATTGTACCTCATTAATTATGCGCATATCTAATTTTGAGCAAGCCAATAGAGCTAGAGGTCTGATTTTTGGTATATAGGGATAACTTAGCAATATAATTTTTTTGACAAAATGTCACGTGACCTCGGTGACCTTTGACCTCAAATATACATATTTGTCCATAACTCAGTAACCACAAGTGCTACAGCCTTCATGTATGGTATGATGGGACACCTTATGACACCACATATTGTTCCTCATTAATTATGCACATATCTAATTTTGAGCGAGCCAATAGAGCTAGAGGTCTGATTTTTGGTATATAGGGATAACTTAGCAGTACAATTTTTTTGACAAAATGTCACGTGACCTCTGTGACCTTGACCTCAAATATACATATTTGTCCATAACTCAGTAACCACAAGTGCTACAGCCTTCATGTATGGTATGATGGGACACCTTATGACGCCACATATTGTACCTCATTAATTATGCACATATCTAATATTGAGTGAGCCAATAGAGCTAGAGGTCTGATTTTTGGTATATAGGGATAACTTAGCAATACAATTTTTTTGACAAAATGTCACGTGACCTCAGTGACCTTTGACCTCAAATATACATATTTGTCCATAACTCAGTAACCACAAGTGCTACACCCTTCATGTATGGTATGATGGGACAGCTTATGACGCCACATATTGTACCTCATTAATTATGCGCATATCTAATTTTGAGCGAGCCAATAGAGCTAGAGGTCTGATTTTTGGTATATAGCAGAATGTCACACGTGACCTCGGTGACCTTTGACCTCAAATATACATATTTGTCCATAACTCGGTAACCACAAGTGCTACACCCTTCATGTTTGGTATGATTGGACACCTTATGACGCCACATATTGTACCTCAATAATTATGCGCATATCTCATTCTGAGCGAGCCAATAGAGCTGGATGTCTGATTTTTGGTATATAGGGATAACTATTGGAGAGAAATTTTTTGACCAAATGTCATGTGACCTCGATGACCTTTTACCTAAAATATATGTTTATGTCAATAAATAAGTAACCACAAGTGCTATGTCCTTTGTATTTAGTAGGATGGGAGACCTTATGACAACACACGCTTTACCTCATTAATTATGTACACATCTAATTCTGGGCAAGCGAATAGAGCTAGAGATCTGATTTTTTGGCATATAGGGATTAATTAGCAATATAATTTTTTTTTTAAAAATGTCATGTGACCTCGATGACCTTTGACCTTGATTATACATATATATGCATATTTCAGTAACGACAAGTTCTATACCCTCCAATTTTGATAGTATATTAGACCTTAAGATGTCACATCTTGTACCTCATTTATAATGCGCATATGTATTTCTTGGCTGGCCAATACTGCTAGAGGTCTGATCTTTTTTCCTGATTTAGAACCATAACTTAGACATGCCTCATGTGTTTCAAATTGGGAACAACGACATAGACCTATGTGCCCATAGATCTCAACATATACACTCCAGTGATACTTCTTAATGACCACATTTTCCTGCCCCATCAAGACTAATACTCCTATTACAAGTGGGGACTATGTCATTGTAAATGACTTGTTGAATTAATGGTTGTATCACAGTATTCGATATATCTAATTCTGTATTTTTTCCATTTTATATTCTGAATATTTACATTAAACATATTTCACTGTCTCCAGTACATTTCATTTAAGTATTTTCACCTCATGCACTTTATCCCTTTCACACATGTTCAAATATCTGACCAGAGAACAAACACTAAATAGTCCAGGATGGGAGCTACAGTGTCATTGACGCTATTTTATTTTTGTTTCAGATGAGAGAAAATGTTTGTTATTCAAGTAACTAAAATATTCATGTTAAATCTCCAGGGATTTACTCATCCCCTGCATGTGTAAATTAGGACAAGGAACATGTAAATACATCTTTGGACAAATTTCTGATACGTGCAAAATATGATGTGGTCAAGGTATTATTGCTTGTGTATACAGTCACAAGATCCCTACAAACAAAGATGAGTATGAAGAATTGTAATGGCTGACAAGTGAGCATATTTGAGATAGATTTAAATATAATACATTACATTATGCTACCATGCATCATTCTGATTGGACGAAGGTCATTTCACCGATGCTAAAATACTGTTTTAGCAGTGCTAAAGTCCCTAAACCAGCATAGAGGAGGGTTCATGCAGAAACCAATAAAGGAAAGGGCATTTACCTTGCAGGGAAATTTTGGGGTAATAAATAAATAAAATAAAATAAATAAATAAATAAATGGTTAATTTAATAATTAGTATTTTGCAAACACAGGTGTAGACTTTTTCATCCTTGTTTTAGAAATGCCTCACTGTACTTTTGGCACTTTGCCATACTTGCACTGTCACTTTTTGTCGTCTGCGTGTGTTGCTTGATAGGCTTACTGTGTGCATGTGTTGTCAACATAACCCTGACTTATGAACATGCTCTGTTTCAGGCACTGACTTTCTGACGTTCTATCTCTCAGACATCCATAGTCTGCATTTAGGACGTGAAGTGACAAAAATACCCAAATAAGACAACAAAGACATACCATTTGATATAATATAATAGCAATAACCCCCACCACAGTTGGGTATACATGAGATTTTGGTACAATATTGCTCCACATACTACTTGCTTATAAGGTCATGCTATATATGTCGTGAATTGTACCAAAATCTTGTGTTTACCTACAGTTGGGGATATTGCTTAAATAAACTTACGCTTTTGTAAGTCTAAGAATAAACAATCAAATATAGACATAAAAAAAATGCTAGCATCAAAATATTATGTTATACAGATGTATTTTGTCCAGCTTTTTTCTGGTGTTGTAATGATTCTGTGGTAACAAGCACACATGAAAATAACATTTTTGTTATGCTTGAAAGCTTGTCATGCTTGAAAGCTTTTTTAATTGTATGATTTTTACCCTGTAAACTGACATTAATTGATCTCTCCCACAGGTGAACTGAGGCACATCCACAAACTGAAGCCGTGGGACTTGTACCATGTCCTGGTAGAGAAGTACGAATGGAATCACCTGGAAGCAGAGGAATTCACCTCCTTTCTCATGCCTATGCTGCAGACTACACCAGAGAGGAGAGCTACAGCTGCCGAGTGTCTCTCACATCCATGGCTAGCAGATGTAGAAGTCTAACAAAAACACCAACCACAACACAAAAAAATAATATATATATGCAACTGATATTGTTAGGTACTATTGATAAGTATTTGTGAATTTTTGAAGTTATGAAGGAAACTATCTTTTTATACCCTAGCATAGTTGGGTTGTCTTGCACAACAGTTCCCCTCCTTTCTCTGTATTCAAATTTAGTAGATCACCAACAGCTTTGCAAAATAGTTTTCACACACCATGTGGGATATTCTACTATTCCTAGTATACCTACTGTGTGCTTGTTTTGATTCCACTACTTCCCCCTGAGGGGGAGAATGACAAAGGAAAGCTCAGCCCCTGTATGGAGAAATTCACTTTTGGGTTTTAGATTCTAGTAGTGTTCATTTTGTTTAGGACTGTATGTTTGCTGAAAACCAGAGCTGTGCTAGGATATGACATTGTACAGTGTGTGTATGCGTGTGTGTGTGTGTGTTTACTCTACTCATGATATTTCCTGTCCAAATTTATTTTTTAGTCCTTATCAGGTATTGAACTTAGGGCAAGGTAAAGTACTACAGAATGCACTTTCAAACAAAAACAAGCAAAAAAAATGAGAGAAAGATGACAAGAAAATGTTGAAATGGCAATACAATGTATAGATTATGATTACCGTCAAAATTGAAATTCTGCTTTGCAATTGTAGGTAGCAGAGCAAAATCCGAGTGTGGCATATGTCCATTTAGGGTAATAATTATTGCAGGCACATGCAGATAGTAGAAATATTTGATTTTATCCGATGCTAAAGATTCTCTGTAAAAAAGTTACCACAGATGTTGTTTCCAGTACTCAATGCTATTTCATCTGAGATGTCATGATAACACAGATTACTACAATAATGACTCTGTGTGTTAGCAGATTGTTGTTATTATGCTGTTTACAGATAGTTTGTTATATCCTTCTACTTGTTGTTGTGTAATCATTTTACATTTTCAAAAGTTTATTTATTTGTACTGTACCTGGCTTTTTTCTCCCCTTTCCCTCCTACTTATAATTTAAATAGTCGTCTGATGTTTCGTACGAGAGATACCGATGAGATTTGTCAATTTTCCCCCATACTATAAATATTTTTGAAATTTATGGGAAACTGATATTTCAGATTGTTTAAATTTCATCCAACGATATTGTTTGAATTTCATCTAACAATATTTCAAATTTAGAATAAATGACATACTTGCCTTTACCACGTGATGTCTTCGTCACAAATGGTTGCACTTCATGCTTGAGACTTACTTTGTTTGGCCCAGTTTCGCACCCAAATGTGAGAAAAAAAAGCACATTTTGACAAAGATTAATGAAACGTTTTAACTTAGCATAGTTCTGCTGACTAGTCAAAGCTGACCCATGAAAGTGTTACCCCATGAAAGTGTTACCCCATGAAAATGTTACAAAAGACAACATGTCTACAGTAATCATTTTGATGTTGTGCACAAGCAGTTTGGCTGCTTGAATGTAGGAGGTTGAATTAGTGTGTATGAACATGAAAGAACCATTTGGAGAATACCAAGACATCGCTTGTTATCAATAATAGGAAATAGTATGTTTTTACTCAAAGCCCTCACTATTAATACACTTACTGCTCCTTGGACACTTTCCAGAATGAAACGATTGTTGTTCTGTAAGGTAACTATGAGTGAATAATGTGATGAGTTCATACCAAAGATTAGACGTTGTTATGAGCAACTATTATCATGTCTTATTTCAGTCTATTTTATTTTTTAAGTCATTTACATTCAATTCTTTGAGCAATGTTCTCTGCAATGGTTGAGTTGTTTTTGTTCTATCCAAAAATATTGTTATAATTTTCCCAAACTATGTGTAAAATGTTTTGGCAATTTAGTATCTGACACTCAAATATTAATTTTTTTAGTAATAAGTGTAGGGAGAAACAGTCTATTGGTTGCAAGTCACCACACAAGTTTCATAGTTCAATGAAAGTGTCTACATGGCAGTGCAATAGAGAATGCGTTAGGTGCCATGTTATGATAGGCACTGTGGACTTTATCACATATATTGCCACCTTCTGCTCTCAATCTTGACCCTCAAAGTTGTTCATTGCAATTCATGTCAAAAGATACAGTGCGGAAAATACAGTTCCAGTATATACCATCTGTTGGAAATCAATTAAAAAATACAACATGCATCAGTCAGTGTTGTGCTGTCATGCTGTAATAGGATGTATTATTTTCTAATACATGCATGATAGACATAATATCATTTTATTTCAATGAGATATCTTATATATCTTGCTCTTTATAGGGATATTGTTTGTTCACATTGTCTTTTGTCAGCTAGGTATGTTTTAGAAAATGAGGTTGTATCAACCTCTTATTCATTCCTGCAGATGCTTCATTGCTCCAAAATGCATACGCAGAATTGCCTCTTAGAACACCCCAGATCAGAGCAATCCAATGGCACTTTGATATCCAGTACAACCAATGGGTTCTCCTATTAGATGGAAACGTGTTCATCTTAACATGCCTGAGATGATTGAGTTTTCCTTTGACCTTAGCCTGTGCAGTGTGGTTCATTCTTCAACATGTGAAAAGTTTTTAATCTTTCTCCTAAACTTGCTTTGACAAGGAAACCTGAAAGCAGTCTCTTTCATAATCAAGAATAAAATCAGTCATCACCGCTCAAATTTTATGATTTGAGAAATTTGGTATTGAAACTGTATTGATATTTGAAATCAAAATGGCGCTTACTCACCCATGTTAACTCTATGAGGAATGTTTTTTTTTTCACTGAAAACATTTCATTTACTTGAAAGGCCCTCAAACTGATTCCACACAGGCAACAGATCACCAATAGTATTGTAGATATTTGGATGGAAGAAAATCTGTCTCTGAGGTGAATTCTACCTGCATTGGAAAAGTGTTTTCTCCTGGCTCTGCAGCAAATTTTTACATTGTCCAGTGTATAATTTATGTAACTCTTTCATTATGCCATTTGTTCATGTCCAGTGTTTGTGAATCAATGTTCATGTATACTTCTCAATAGTACAAGCTACAAACTCAAGTTAGTATATGTTATAGTCCTTTGTACCATATGTATAATCCTTCCTTCCTCCCAGTGAGACTCAAGTTCTTCCAACTCCCTGTTTCTTTCAGTCTGTGTTGTATATGTTCAAACTAACAAGGAAATGGTTTTTTGCTTGATAACAGATTGCCGCAAAATCTTGTGTTAAAAGGCATCTCATTTGCATATACTGTCTTGTGTGTGGTTGTCATAGCTGTTGAAATTCTGTAGTTGCCAGCTTGCACTGTTTTTTTTCACTGTTCAGTCACATGATAATATAAATGCTGCTGGGAAGATGTTTCAATCCCTGCCGTGAACATCTGTGGGAAATTTCTATTTATCATAGCCTCCTGCACCCCACCGTCCAGAATTTTATTTAAAATGTTTTTAACAAATATTATAAGTGAACCCCTTTAAGTTAAAATTAGCTGTCCCCTTCAGCCTTTGATTGGCTTCCTCTTTGTATCTATCAACTCATTGTAGATATTTTTCATCCTGCTATTTGTGTGTTTTTCATGGGCATTTTTTGCAATTATAGCTGTTAATAGAACAGATTATAGATAATGATCACCAGTTTTAAGTCATACTGGTTTCCAAACACAGCTACCCTAACCCATCTGTTTAGTACATCATTGGTTTTTGTAGCATTCAGTAGTCGATGATTCATATTTTTTGTACTTTTTGTCATCATGGTGTAGCATCTTGATTGATTTGAAACCTTGATGTGTCAAGGGTAAGCCATTCCCCATTGTTTGGTGTTTTAAAACTGATGAAATCATGGTCCTTCCAATTATGTCTGACCATGGAAAATGATAATGTTCACTTCAAAAGATTTGTTAAGAAATGTGTCTCAATCCTCTTTTTAGATTTTCAAAGGAAAAATAGTTCAAGGTTTTGCTGTGCAATTCGTAAACTTCTCTGTGAAGCCATCACAACCTTTACAACAAGGATAATAATACAAAATATGTTGCTTCACATCTTGAACATTTACTCAATGAAAAAAGGCGAAAATGAAATTTTAAAAAAATCAATTGAATTGAAAAAAAATGAAATTTTTTCCGCGATTTGTATGGCGTCCACATTCAAGAGTAAGAAATAAAAATTATAGAACATCTAGGGTTGTCTACCCCTAATCTGTGTTGTAAATGGGAATGGTTTAGCCTGAAATCTTGCAATGGTATGCATGGTGAATTGCAGCAGAGATTTGAAGCACCTGTGTAGATTGTTTTGTTAGTTCATAGGAAGTAACTTTTGTCTCCGCAAGTCAGTTTTCCTTCTTTTTTTTTTTTGAAAAAACAAAACTCGTATAAAATTATGTTTAATTTAAGATTATATTTCAGGCTCACGTTGTATGATATTATTGCCAACTGACTTAAGATGCATGTTTTAACGAAAGAATGATTTAGATCAGATTGTAGCAATCCAACTGTTCCACTATGTGATACCTACAGTCAGATGAGTTAAACAATAAACTAATCAAAAAATAATATGTTGTCTTGTGTCTTTGTTATTTTCTACCCTCCATGAAGAGATATAGTCACTGTTGACTTAAAAAACTCCATTTGCAGTCTCCTAACATTTACTTTTGTTCAACCTGCTTACAGTATTTGGCAAGGCTGTACAAGTAAAAGATTTGACAAAAGTGTTTATGCTGCCAACTATGCATGGATAGCATTTCATATCCATTAAAAAATTGACAAAAAGTGTTTATGCTACAAACTATGCATTAATAGTATTTCATATCTACTAGATTAGATGTTTGAACCAGCAGTGATTTTCTGATTGACTTTAAACCCTTTCACCATTTTATCACCTTATCAAATGGTGACTGTAAACCTGTTCACAGGGAATTAAGCATGAGCAGTGTTGTGTTCTCAATGAATATTTGACACAAATTCACGTATACCTTTGTTACTTCACTAAATCCTCACACCTACAACAGTACAAATGTCACAAGAAATTAGAAGAAAAAATCACCTGTTTTTACAACTTTGTTGGTGATTTGGCCTGATGTGATGTGAAGATTGGTTTTGAAACTTTTAGAATTTTAAGATTTCATTATTTGTGTCAAAAGTTACGTATGAATGAAGTAGGTAGTTATGATCATCTCCAACATAATGCTGTGACAGCAGACATAGCTCATTATCTTTGTATGAAAGTGTGAAGAGATTGAAATTAAAACATTGAAATTTCTTTGCTTGTTTACTTTGATAACAGACAATTCTGTCGATTACATAATTAAACACATCGGCGATAGGGACTAGTAGACTGTACAAGGAGCTGACAATGATTTCCCAGCAGGTATTTACACAACATTAACATCAACATTTTTGTGACTAAGTGGGTATGACAACCACAAAACAGCAGTAATTTAACATATGTTATTTTTTTTTGTATTTTAGTTGAAGAGACTGTCTGAAAACCTTATTTGATATGACAAGTGTTGAAACTAGCAAAGCTGTTGGCCATGAATGTCTTTGCATGATTATATGATGACCATGTTGTTAAGTCTGGCCAATTTAATGGAAAAAATGTCTGACATGAAAATCACCTATCACGGTGTCAGACAACCATATTGACTATCACATCCAATAAAAATTTGAGACTTCAAAATCACTAATTGCCATGCAGAGCACAATTCACACATAAACAAATGCAAAGACATTGGCAGGTACTCTCATTACGTATGCGTGTCATGTTCCACAGATAACACAAGGTTGCAAAGGAATTAAAACTTCTTTTATGAATTGGATAGCTTCAACAAGGTAGCTCACACAACAATTGTCTTCAAGAGAATGTTCTGAAAATTTTGTTGGAAAATTGGATGGTATACCTATTTATAAATGTTAACCAATTTGATATTAGAAAACTTTGCTCAAAATAAGGAATAATGATTTCAGTTTTCAGACACATAGCTCCCATCAAAGGATGCACAAATTACTCATGGAAAGCTGTTCAAAGATATGTTAAACTTTGAACTCAAAAACAAAATTATTTGTTGTTCACCTACATTTTAATTAAATCCGAAGTGGAAGCCATTCTGTGCAAAAGTCTTAATTTTGTTGATGGAAATTAGTACACCTCTGGTTTCAAAAAGAATCTTCTGGTGCCGTAAAGAAGGCATGCACATAAAGCCTGTATACAAGAAACATTAAAATTTTGTGGAATTTTTACTTTTCTATATCAGCAATGTTGCTGCTTCAGTCATTTACCAAATATACAAGTGGACATTGAAGTATGATAGGTATTAATATGGAAGAAGTATGTCAAGTACGCTATGACATTACCTTGGAGAGAGAATTTGTGTAAGTTTATTAGTGACTTACTTTTTTCAACAATAAAATGTTCATAGGGTCTGAAGAAAGAGATATTTTGGCAAGTATTGCTAATATGTATATAACAGACTGATAAATGCTGCAGAAATAGGAAGAAAATGTTCAGCTTATATTGTAATGTTTTGTAGCCATTTTTTATGTCAATACTTCAATTTCTTATTCTGTGGAATGGAAATATGCCTTTTTATTCCATATTAAAAATAGGATGACTTAAGTGTCTTATAAATATTGTAAATTCTCACAAGTTTTATAGACTTTGTATACTTGATTTAACAATGAAAAAATGCACGAAAGTATCCAGATGTCTCTCAGCTATTGTTTTAATCCCTTTGAAAAGAAAAAATTAAGTTCTTAAATTATGAAACTATCATAGTTTCTTCAAACTGAATCTATGCCATAAGGCTGTAGGCAGTGACTTATGGCCTGTGTAAATGTGTAAAACACGGTTTAATCAGCCGAAGTTGCATAATTTTATTTGTCTTGTTTCATCACTATCATTCATCACTTTTAATTGTGTTCTCAGTATGCCTGAAGGTTTAAAACATGAATATATGATGAAGTAATAGTACACTTTTATGACCAAGCATTTCCTCACATAAGTAACCCTTTTAGTTTTTTTCAATTTTAATATTCACTCCATTGTCGATATCAATGGTCAAATAAAGCTTGCACTGTATTGAAGACCTTGCAATTAAAATGAAAGATGTGGAGTGGGAAAACACGGTTACTCTAACCCGCGGGTAGAGTAACTGTGTGAAAACAATTATTTTTACAAAAATGGTTAGAAATTGGCGATGCAGAAAAGTATTTGATGCACGCTTTTCCATGTAAAATGGGAGGTATAAAGACAATTGGCATCGAATATCTGTAAAATGTCCACGTTGTGCAGTGTTCAATGAGATGCATTCCACCGTACAGTATACCTGTATACCGCCGCTCACAGTCCCTCTATCCACCGGTGGATAGAGGGACTGTGCGCCGCTTTTCAGAGTTCACATGGTGCATGCAGGGGAGTTAGGTCGTCCGGCAGGTCTTATTGTTATGCAAATGTTTTTGCCTGAGCAGTGTTGTAGCAACAGATTGAATCACTTCATTCGACATCAACGCTTCATCCGCCAAGTGGGGCTATTTTCATGCTGGTTCGCAGTCGTCTTGTAAATGTCGAAAGGATTGGAACTAATATGGAATAATTTGAAACACTATATCACTTTGATATTCGTCATCGTGTTATAACCACATAGCTTTGATCAAAAGTGAAGGAACGGGAATTTTTGAACGGTGTTCTTTTCTTGTACGCGGACGGATAACGAAGCTTCGTCTGGAGTTCGAAACAGAACTGAAGTACAGAGTGAACTTCCTGTAAAGTAAACTTGGTAAATGTAGAGTGGTTGTGGAATGTATGCCGTATTTTCAGGGATTACGTGGTTTTAGCACCATGTCTTAGTTGTCGATCGCAGCAAGAAAGAACCCACAGATCCGTCCACATTTCAGGTAAGCTTCTTCTGTCGTGTTCTATAATGGAAGTTGGAACGTTTCGGAGCGTTCGATCGATTGGCAACAGAACTTGTGTTATCGTCAAGGCATATCGTGTGTATCCTAAGGCTGAGGCTAAATAATCGCTCATACTCCTTTACTGCGTCCACAGTTGTGCGAGTCTGTTGCATACCATACTGCCGTAAATCCAAACTGATAACTCGTCATTCCCTATCGTGACTTCGGTTCATAGCTCAGAGATTGACACCGATCACCTTACGAGCGAGTTGAAAACGTGCCCTCTGTGCGCCTCCATCGCTTCAATCATGGCACCCTGTGTGCGTATCACATAACCAAGTAGTAGTCTGTACGTTATGCCGTCTAGCTAGATATAGCAGCCCCTCGTATCATGTCGACTCGCCACTCCTATATGGTTGAAGCACAAGTGTAACAAGACGGATACATTTGCCTTTTAACGTCTTGAACTAGCATGTAATAAGAATAGGACAAGAGTAGTTGTTTCACAGTTCTCGCAGCTTTTTGAAGGTCGTCTTGACGCTAATTTTACAACCCCCCATGAGTTAAAAAGTGAAACCCTCAAAGTTTTCAGCGCAAATATAATCACCAGTGTGATATTTAGTGGTTACTTATCGAATGAATTTAATTCGACAACACTTGCAAGTTTATTTGAATTTATGTAGGACTTTCGTGACTAGAAATAACAAATATTACCGTACCTATGGCCATGGATCCGTGGAGTTCTGGGAGGGTCACTATCATCACTAAACCTTATGACAGCTTCACTTGGTGCATGTGCACAGATAAATATTATTATTTTACAAACTCCGCCACAGTTGCGTGGAAAACAAACAACTGCTTGCCTCAAGTGGTCTGCCTACATACTCTCCTCCCTCTCCAAACAGTAAAGAAAACAAACAAAACATCAGTGCTCAGAAACAAATGAACATGTAAAAAATAGTTGCATCTTCTTAACAAATGAATTGTGCTCACAAAACTGTATGAAAACAGCACTTTGTTATGTTGTGTGTTGCTTAAAAGTTTTTAAATGTATTAATTGCCAAGATTCCCTGTTTCTTTTCTTCTTTTATGCCCCCACCATCACTCTATAATAAAACATAAAGCTATACATTTTTAACTTTTCCATTTGTTTCTTCAGATTAATCAGGGAAAATGTCCGAGAACAAAAGCAATGTGGATAGCCAGGACGCAAAGTCCAATGATGGCACAGTAGCTACAACAGAAGGAACAAAGAATGAAGAAGATGGCACTGAAGCCACTGATGAGAAGGAGCTGACTGAAAGCCTTCATACAGAGACTCGGATAGAAAGCCCCAGTGAGGAAAAGACTGAATCAGAAAATAAAGCAGAGGAAACGGACAGTAAGCCAGGCAGTAGGGCCAGCACATCAAGAGGATCCACAATGTCTAGAAGAAGTGGTAAAGGAAAAAAGAAGAAGAGATCTATGGAAACCAAAGAGGATGTGCATAATGTGACATTGACTGTCACCATTGCCAAAGCCATACCTACAAGTGAGTCTAGGGTGTTTACAATGTTCTTGTACAAGTAGAAAACTGTGATTTATAAGACGCAATTGTGACTTTTACCCCAAGCCTGTTATTGTAAACTAGACGCAGGTATCCCAGGTCAAAGCATGCATATTAATCATCTGCGTCTATTTGCAATTTGCAAGACAATCCAACCGATCAATACTAGGCCTAAGTGTTTTTAAGTATGTTTGTAGAACAAGCCTCACTGTATAAGACCCAAATGATTCAATATAAATGAAAAATGCTGCAGTATGCAAATAAAATTCATCAAATTTGTTTTCAATGCCAATTTCTATAAGCATTGTACCTTGCAAAGATAATCCTATCTGACAAGAAAAAATACAAAGTACAGTATAACCTGTGTATTTTTCCTCATCAAATTTAATGGTTTATAGTGATTAAAAGAATAAAGCCATGGATTTTTTTTGTTTCAGGAATAAACAACACGCTTAAAAAATAGGGGTAGTTATGATTTCTATGGATAAAAAGGCTTAAAATATACGGTGATTAAATACCAAAGTTGGCATCATTTAGTCCTCTTTCTCCCAAGTTGTAGTTATTTCTGTGGTTTGTCTATTGAGCCTGGTAAAAAGATGATTAAGAAAGAACAATTTATTACAGATTTCTTTTAAAAGAATGACAATAACGCATTCCGAATTTTGAAACAAACTTTCCTACACTATATTACATACCCCGTAGATTTAGGGAATTACTTGAAATTACATTTGAATTTCTTTTTTAAGAAAATTGTTAAAAATCTTTTTAAATAATTGACTTTCAAGACTATCTGTGAAAATTTTATCACTGAATATCTTATGAAGTTTACGTGATTTTTGTCCAAATTCAGTCAAACAGTTCTTACTTGCCATTTTGCATGTAGTGATTTTATGTTACACGTCGAACAATGACAACAGGTGTATTCAGAAATGGTTTGAAAAATTTTTAAGAGCTGAAAAACTCTGTTTTAGGATATATAATAAATTATCAAATTCCAGGATATGTCCGTTCATTCCAAGTTTGGTAGACAGTAAAATATCACAAACTGTGTTAGCGCTGGGTTTCGAAAGCTGTTAGCCACTGTGGCGAATAGTTTCAAATTTTATTAGCCACAGACAAATTTTATTAGCCACACATTTTTACGAAAACAAAGCTTTCTATAATGCTATAATCTCCAATGTCGGTTGCATGCACAAGAATAAACTATCAACACATCAACCTTGTATCCAGTTGTCTTCATTTTAACACTGAAAATTGCTTGATTCTGGACCCCGATGCAAATCGACAGCAGCACGCAACATTGAGACCACGATTAAAATGAACTGCAACACGGAAGGTTGGGACCGCGATGCAAATCAACAGCATGACAGCAACACTGAACGTTCGGACTGCGATTAAAATAGAAGTTGGTTACACGTTATTGCGTTACATCAGTACACGTAGCGTCTTTGTCACGTCATACAAGACGTCTCGTATATGTGGCACAGACGTTCGGAACGTCATCAAACGACACTTCTACATGTAATCTTAATTACGTGTAGTAATTTTTAGATTTCTTGGTGATTTGCGGGAATTTAGACAGGAAATCTCGTTAAGTACTAGTATGAGTATCATTGTAAATTAGCAAACATCTTTGATATCAGAAAATTCCGCAGAGTTCACCTGAACAAGACGTACGTGCTATGATTTCCTGACATAAATGAAATGTTGTCTAATTCAACTTTCTACCTGAAGCTGTCACAAAGATTTCCGTAAACCACATAAATAACTGTATTAGGCCTACAGAAAATCGGTAAATTTAATGCGAGGATACAACGAGCTTGAATAGTCCTCACGTAGAGAAATTAATTGTTTCTTAAAACTAGACGAATTTCGTATGTTTCTGAAAAAATAATACGGCAAAATCAACCAAAAAAATCACAACTGATCATGGATACGCGTACGCCACTGTGTGCCTTCAGACGTACACGTAATTAGATTGTAACCTCTCTAATGAACAACAACACGGAACGTCGTGACCGCGATGCAAATCGACAACAACACGGAATGCGTCGCTGGGATGGCGATTTTTATGAACATCAATACGGGACCATGAGGACCGCGATGCAAATCGACCACCATTAAAATAAGACCTCGATTAAAATGCGCAACACGGAACGTCCAGACCACGATGCAAATAAATTTCAACACCGAACGTTGTGACCACGATTAAAATGCGTACACGCGTATGTCTGCTGTAGCAAAAGTTTCAATTCTCGCGAGTGTTCGCTTTGCTTGCTGTACACTAGACAAAATGACGTCAAATTTATCGCGAGACTAGGGCTCGATTGCGTCTGCCTGCATTTTCAATTCTCGCGATAGTCATTATGTGCATGCTGTACACTATACAAATTGACGTCAAATCTCTCGCGAGACTTGGCTCGAGATCGGAGAGATCAATACGGAAGTAGATATAGTTTTTTCGCGAATCGCCGAAAGAGAAGCGCAGATCAACAAAAGACTTAAAAACCCCACGTTTTTGCTTTTTTTGCGGAATTTTTTCAACAAAATCACTTTCGCCAATGTGGCGAATTAGGATCGATTTTCTTCGCCACTGCTGATTTCCATTCGCATTTGCGAACGTGGCGAATGGGCAGCGCGAACACAGACAAATTGAATTGATTCCCATTTGAAGGTAGTATGAACCACACCTGTGACTAGTAACTAATTTGTCGTCAGTGTTTTCTTTGCAACATTTGCTTCTGAAATGCAATTGTTTAATATTAATTTGTAATGGCATATTTTTGCTGCCATGAACATACTTAATTTCATTTGATGTGAGGCGGCACACCGGGAAATTGCCTAGTCACAGAAAGGTATAATTTTCTGTCATTAGCCTCATGTTCACCTATTAAGCACTCACAAAGGCTGCCAGGATTTTTTTATTAACAAGACAAATCTGTCGTCAAGCAATTACATATCAATTCTACATTGAGTTTATTGGTTACCGATCCAATCAATATCAGTTTTCACGGATGAATTTTAAGTGTCGACCATATTTGTCTACGTTGTTCAAATGTGTTTCCAGGTTCAGCCTGTACTCTTATGCCTCTTGTCACCATGGCAACTTCATACAAGTCTTGCTTCCTCCTTTCTAAGAAGTATGGCTTTTGTGTGAAAATATTCAGTCTCCGATAATTATGTTTCCATGATAAGGCATTTTATTCTTTCATTGTATAGTCTTGTTTGCCTTTTAGGTTGATATTGTACATTTCCTCTGCAATCAAACTTTAAATTTGACCTCTTGTGATAGGTCATTCTTTCAGAACACAGCCGATAAAAAGACATTGATATGAGTGTCCTTGAAAATAAAAAAAGTAACCACACAGATATAGTACTACCTTCTTTATTGTGGCAGAAAATGAAAATGATAAAAGAATATACTGTCATATAATTATAAAGTGTCAACAGAAAATTTTGATCTGATGACACAAAGCATCCAAAACTGTGTTCCAATATGAAACAAAGAAATACTCAACAGTTGGCAAATTAAATTAATGAACAAAACATGTATTAATAACTAAATTAAACTCCCTTCAAAAACAGACTGTGCAATTTAAATGCATTTAACTTTATTGGTTCAGCTATTAAAATTAAAAGCCATTCTCTCCTTTAATATTTCATGTTGTATAGCAGGCATTATATTATTGAGTTGAATTTTTAGGTTTGACACAAGATCTAGCCCAATACCGCACAAGCACATACAGCTAATGCACAACTCTCATGAACTTTCGTAGCTTATTATAGAATTTCTTTTGTAAATTGTTTGTCTGTTACAAAACTTCCTCATCCGTATGATTTTTCCATTTTTTCCTCTCATTGCAAATACTGATTATTTTTCACTGTATGTATCTTACACATTAGTGGAGGAGGAAGGTTTTCGTCTTGAGGACATGGTGAAGAAGAAGAAAAGAATAGTGGAGGCACCAAAAGCCCAGAATTACTACCACTGTTCATACTACCTGCTACCTGATGACACAGACGCAACCAAGACTGATGTGGTTACATTTGGAATGGCTGCTAAGATCTATACAGATCATGAATCTAAAGTGTTGAAAACATGGCAGGAAGGTGATCACACATGGGTGGCATGGTCACATAGGTATGTGTGATAGTGCAGACTTTAAGAAAATCTGAAAATCTCTTGTGAATTTTTGAAAATCATTATCATGTGATTTGAATGTTCAAGCAAATGTCACATTTTTGAAATTTCTCAAACAAGAAAGAGCCCATCTTCAAAACACTTAAAAGTTTATTAAAATAAAAATTTATCTATATTAATATCATGTATTGGCGAGTTATTCTATGAAATAAATTTCTCCTCATAGCTGACTAAATGCAACATTTTGTTTTCTGCTTTTCAATGGGTGAGCCAAGATTGGATATGTGATATAACATACAAAAATTCACATAATGAGAAAGGGAGTTGGTAGAAAAGTGATTTTGTCATTTTGTTTACCTTCAATGGTAAATTTTTTATTAAGAATTAATCAACATTGTTATTTTTTGCTTACTGTTTATCTGCTGTTTTCATAATCTGTAGCCACACAGTCACTGTTACAAAAGAACTGTTGTTGAAACTATTTAATCACACCTTGGAGCTCCGCATTTGGGACAGCAAAGAAAAAGTTTCCCCCAAGGCTCGGTTTGATCGTCCCAAAGCATTCCGTCTTCCACAAGCCAAATCTGGAGAAGACCCTGAAGACGTGGGTGGTGTGAGGTCCCTAGTGATGAAACAGTCACACAGTTTTATTTCAATGCAGCCAAAGAAATCTTTCATCAGCCGTCCCGTTCCACAGAATGGACCACCAGAGATGCAGCTCAATTGGAAAACTGGTGAGTTAGAAAATATTTTGACAGGTGAAACTTCACAGCATGAAACATATTGATCACTGGTCTTTGTGTAATATTCCCTATGTACAGTAAAGACCACAAGTTGAAGAGAGAATTTTCCAAACGTGAAGCATAGATCATTCTTGTGTTCCGCAATCTCTTCTAGAGTGTCATTTTAGCCACCAATTGTTACCAAAAACTCTATGTATCTGATTTCTGCGTTGTATTTACAATCTTGGTCTACCAACACATATCTCCCAAAAAGAATCAAAATCTGTATATCTTAAATGTGAGATTTTAATATGATATGTCCACAGATGCCAAAGGGCGTCCAATGAGAGAACTAAAGGAATCTGACCATAGTCTGAAGACACAGAAAACAACATCAGATTTGTCCATGAAGTCCCACGGTTATCCATCCACCCAAAAGTTAGACTCGTCAACGGTTATCCCAGAAGAAACTGCACACACACTAGTTTCAGTGCCTGTCGGATCATCATCGGAACAACAGATGGAAAAAGAAGACGTACTTGTCAGGTAATTCTAGTACTACAATTGTGTACTGTACCTGTATAGCTACCAGACTATCATATGCTATTTCAATGAGAGCAAGTACATCATCATAGAAAGTGCCTCTGGAGGATAATAGTTACGCGACTGTTATCAACAACAATCTGTTCACCCTTTAAATTGTGTACAGGTCATACTTTACAATGGGATTTGACCAACATTCTTGTGATGAAAGGGCTAACTTTGACTCAGTGTGTATATGTTGATTATAGCTATTTCTGTAATCATACCCTGCCTTATCATTTTCTCATTCTCACACTCAGATAACATGACTGTCTGAGGAAATTACTTTTTAATTTGAACTATGATGTGGAGTAACTCAAAGGATATCTCGGTCATAATATTCAATTAGTCTGAATTATATTTTTTATCACAAAAAGCGGAAAATATTATTCTTGTGCAAGTAATTTTAGGAGGTGGAAGTTTACAAATGTTTTGTGTGTGCTATAATTTCACAGATCCTACAGCAGACTTGGAAGGCTAGCAGGTGCACCTGCACCCAGCGAGGTCAAACAACTGAAGAAACAGATCAGGGAACAACAACAGAAACAGAAAGAAGAGCTGAAAAAGAAAGAGAGTGGAGGCAAAGTTACAGACATTGGTAGTCAGGGTGATCTTGGCAAAAAGGAAAGTAAGAAAGATAGTCGGAACAAGGAGTCAGCGGCTGGTGGTAAACGGAGTGATGGCGGAGCAGCCTCAGCTCCTGCTGTTGTTGGTATGTCAAATCTATTTACAGATATCTCAGCTTATCAGTTTGTGCCAACTTGTGCTGGCTGTATGAAATAAAGAGAGAAGAAAATAACAATTCTTTAAAAACAGACTAAAGTTTGTTAATAAGTGGAACTATCTGATATCATGAAAGAATGAAAGGAAACATCGCCCAGTTTTCTTTAATTCCTTTGACATAGCCTTTGAGGTATCCTAAGTTTATCAAATTTTTTATCATGTTGTATTATTGAAGTAATCAAAACATGATGTTCTAGAAAATATTTTCTGTAAATTGAGAAGAGTATGATAGATTTTCAGAAAATTATTTGCTTTAAAGTATGTCTCAACATTTTAAAAGCATTTTTCTGAATTCTGTTATCACAGGTAAGAAGAGTCATCATAGGGAAACTCCACTACAGAAGGAAGCTAGGCGTCGTGCCAAGAAAGCTGAAGCTGCTGCGGCTGCCAGAGCAGCATACATCAAGGAACACGGTAACTGCTGTATTCCAGTGCAGATGAAAATCCTGTTTTCTGGCGTCAAGTCAGTGACAAACCGTCTGGATAAACCAGTACAGGGAATTGAGGATGTGTTCATAACTGTTTCCTTGGACGGACCGTTGATGTCAGAGGAGCAAAAACAGGAACTGAATCCATTAGTGATTAAAGTGAACTATGCAACAAATTTACCAAACACGCCAATCAATTATGATGAGCTGGACCGAAAGTGTTTGCCAGTGTACTGCAAATATAAATTTTACAAACAACCGGAGCACCGGAGCATTGGCAGGAGCCACACGGACACTGTGTACTGGGAAGATACTAATGTGGTTTTGTTAGGTGAGTCCGTGAACAGCACCACAGAGAGTTATCAAATTTTAAGAATACAAGGCTTTATGAGTTCGTTCTCTTCTTGCTCTCAAAGCAGTATCATTGTGTGGTGTTACACACTAGATAGTCATTGCATGTCTATCTTACACGTAAAATATCAATTATGTACAAGTTCATGTTCATCAGAAGAGTAACTATCGTAGATATTTCTCTATGTTAGCATTGGTTTCTAACTTTAAAATATTGCGAAGTGTTTGACAAATGTTACTGTAGATATTGATACTCATATGTGATCATACACTGGTAATCATACACTGGTGATCATACACTTGTGGTCCACAAAGATCTAAGATCCTAACAGTATTGCTGTTTATATAGTTATAATATAGACTTTGACATAGTTTCATTGCAAGGACAAAAAATTTACGATACACGAACAAAGCAACTGGTCTTGTACGGTAGCACAGTTCATGAACAAAACAGAGAGACAAGGAAATAAATACATCTTCAATATGAATGGATAGATTAATGAATGTAAATTAAGAATAAGCCAATATTATCAAGAGGCACATAGTGCCCCATGAATATTGTTATTGCTTATAATTTGAGATTGCAGATTACTTGACCAGTAAAAAACGCTGGCAGTAATTTGGCAGGGATCGTTAAATGCAAACATTTATTTATTAGGTATTAAAGGTGGATTGTAAAAGCCTCATAATTTTGATCAGCACTTTAAACCAGTCTCCTAAATTTCCTTTGTATGTAGGTCTGTGGGCAACACAGCAAACATTAGACTGACATTAACCAAAGTATTTTAACTGGAAAGGATTATTATATTCCCCATATATTCTAGACACAGCTAGCAAGTGATGTGTATATGCAAATTAAACAGTTTTGCTGAAATCCATTCCAGCTTGCAGCAGTTGGGTTCTTTTGCCATATTGATTTCTCATAGACGTGCCCCTTTAACCTACAGATTTCTCAGTCATCAAGTTATAAATGCCAAGTTTTGATTGGTTCCTATTTTGCCAACACAGGTACCCTAGATGAAGGAGAAGTAAGGGAGTATCTCAATGGCCCGCCTCTTGAAGTTGAAGTTCATGACAGAGATAGGAAAGATGAAGAAGTGAAACAAGATCCAACTTTATTTGGTGAAGATCAAGAAGATGACAAAATAGGAAATGTTGGCATGGTTACAGGTAGGCAGTGGTGAAGACCTTCAATTTGGCATATAATTTTTCCTTAGTGACTTTTTGGAAACCTGAAATTTAAAACTGAAAAGATATGAATCATAGAAAAAGATATGAATCAATAGAATGAAGCTTTGTGCTGACTGTTTGATCCACTAGCTGTTAAAGCAATTTCTCAATGCCCATCCATACAAGTAATATTGGCCGTTTCTAATACTCCTCTGCCAGTAAGTGTCATGAACTATTCACAAAATGTGCGTGCGTCATATTTGTATTAACACAGTTTCAATCCACTGCCCAGTGGAAGCCAATAAAACACAAAGCTTCAAAATTGACATTTAATTTATTTTTCTCCACACAGGGAAAAGAACTTTACATAATCCCTTCAGAGGTCGTGATCAACCATGGGATCCCTACGGAGTTGCCAAACTTCAATTAGCTGATTTACTGCTTGGAGAGAGAATCGTGTACATGACGGTGCCCATACACAGCTGTCCAATTCCGGACCTGATGGGATTTCAAATGGCACGAGATGGCAAATTAATCGGCATTCCTAATTCAGTTGATGGACCACGTAAGTGTTGACGTCATTAACATAGATGATTGTTTGTGAATTTGCAATTTTCATCAAATTGAGAGCACCCATCAGTAATTTCCTATATGCGTCCCACTGGTATTTTTGATATACAGGTCACTTGCTCACAAATATTGAATTTTCATGTATTTCCTTTTATAATTCTTCATGAAATTCTGTAAAGTGACGATTGCTGTGACTTGGAATATTATGTTCATTATTTTTGATAGCAAATGGTAACTTTTCTTCTTCTTTATCTCCATAAAGTATGCAGAAATACAAAGTATCAGGCATGCAGACATGTACAATATGCAATGTAACAGTTATTGTTGACAAATGACTTTAGTCCAGACTAAGATTCAGTTGTAAACAATAACATTGGATTACAGGCTGTATTGATGATCTGAACACTGAGTGTAATTTTAAAGAGTAGAACATAACCTGGGGAGTGAAACAAGAAAGTAGATTTGACAAACAGAACAAACATAATAGAAAATAAATCAAAAGTTGCATCTTAATGGAGCTTTGATGGCACAGGGCATTATATTTCACATCAGTGACTCTGTACAAATCTGGAACAGTGTCAAGGTTAAGTCAGAATACTCAGTGAAATGGTTACACTTTATATTCCCCTTGGAGACAAGTACTTAGCTTACTGCTAATTCTGTGTACAAAAGTATGATTAAGAACTTCACTGTTGAACTGGAGGTCATAAAAGTCAGCATGTAACCCTGTTTGTTAACTATGTGAGCAAGTGATTTGTGTAATGCATTCACCCTCAGGTCACCATGCTTTGTGACCTATTTGACCTGCAAACCAAAGGGATAAGGTTATCAAAGTGGATGTCATTGGATAGAGTATTAGTAGTACAAGTAAACCAGGGATCAGTGGCTGTGTTTAGTTATTATGCTATTTTAATGGAGACCCTCAGTCTACCTGTCACTTTATTGACAGCACTGTTACTATGCTTACAGCATTGTTTGGTGTTCAAAGGTCACACATAGGAAAATCGTGTTGGTTTCTGTTTTTGCAGGTGATCTGCCGCTACCAATGGGCCATTACATGGAATCTAACTCACAGTTGAAAGTCAGAGTCGAGGTCAGCTATCCGCTGACGACACCCAGGGACATACAGCAAAAGGCAGAAATTGAAACACCAGATGAGGTAATGTAAATGGCCTAGCTTTCTGGAATTGTCCTCCTACAGCAAAATGGAAATCAACATCAACACGTACTTATGTTTCCCAACAACCTGAAAAAAATCTGAATTTGACGTACCAGACGTTGTAAATTTTGATGATAGTTTGATATAAATTCAAATACCTTTATTGTCAAGGTTAGGTGACTTTAAGTCAGGGAGAGTTTTTGTTTGACCTTAGCAACACGGCTTAACTCCAAATCTGCCATGTTGTACCAACAGCATGAAAACAACTGTCAAATCAAAACTGCATAATATTAATTTTACATTTTACATATCATTACTCTTACAAATTACCCAGGTAGTATTCAGTGTAGTATTACAGAGAAATTTTATCAGATAAATAATAATATTAATTTAGAGGCATGGATATATTTATGATGGTTTTTTTGTGTTCAGATTTTGCTAGTAATTAATCTTGATACCAGAAACCAATACATTACAAACAGACTGTTCCATAAATGACATCAAAGAGAATTGTAACAGCTAACTCAAGTGAGTTGTATCAGTATCAATAAGACACCAACGTTTGTAAAATAAACATGGCTGAATTGCTAACCCATCTAGCATGCCTGATCGTATTCAAAACCAAAAGTTATATCTTGTGAAAAACATTTTTTAACAGGCAAAAATTTCCTGTTGAGGTTAACAGTACTTAAATAATATCTACCTTTTTAGTAAAGTCAGTACGAACCATCATGTATTGGAATTCTAACATACTGGTAATTCCCAAGATACAATCAGACATACATTGTTGGAATTTTAGTCAATATGGAATTTGTTTGTAAAAATTATCTCAACAGACACGGTATATATTTTCTCTCTCATTATTTTTTGTTTTGTTTGTTTTTTCCAGTGTCCATTTGCCCGTATTATCTACATATTTGAATACAACAACACCAAGTTCCTCAACCAAATACAGAGTTTGGTGACAGAGATCAATGCCAAAGCTCTTAGTTTAGATAGCATGCCTAAACATGTTATAGAAGCAGCCTTATCTACTTACAAGCTATCAGAGTAAGTTTTGAATGTATACTTTAAATATAAGTTGTAAATAAATGTATTAAAAATATGTCAATTGTGACATTGTTTGATGGTCAGCAACATAGTGGAGAAACTACAAGCTGTCAATAGTTAGTATTTGATTACCATCTTCATAGACAGACTGATTTGCAAAAAATACCCATGATGAACACACATACCATCATGCCTTAGCCCATTCACCACCATGGTTTGGCCCAAACCCATTGTTTTCAATGGTGAGTGTGGAACTGTTCATAAAGAAGGGGGGGGTTGAACAGACTGCAAAAAACTGTCTGAGAGATGTTATTAAATTATAATATAGACTAACATATATCTCACTATCTATAAAGTTCACCAGAATTCATATACTACACGGGCAATGTTCATTACATGTATTAAAACCAAAGAATTAAATATGTTCTTACTCTAAATTAATTTTGTTGACATGCAAATTAAGTGTGCCTTTCAAAGTCTAAGCTAGTGGAATTGCTATACCACAACATATCATTGCAGTACAGAAAATTTTGTAAGAATTTTGAATTTGACCTGTAAACATCTGATGACAAGCTTTCATTCCTTTCACAACAGAGAACAGCAGAGAAGTCGTAACCTTGACATTGTGACAGGTTTTCAAGTGATGGATGGAGAGATGCACATCTTTGTACTGGAGGGTTTGAGGGATGAAGCCATCAAGAAAATCTGGCAAAAATTACCTAGGCTACCAGCAGGAGGTAAAACTGTTTTCAGCTCATCTGTATTTGTGTTTGTCAACCAAGCAATCTTAGAAAAGTACTATCAGTGCACTTTAGTGTGTTTGGAATGCTCACTGTGAACAAAATTGAAATCTAAGCATATTATAATTCACCATTTCCTCCCCATACTTTCTTTTCTGTGGATTTCATACCAGTCATGTTATTGTGCATCTCGACAGAAGAGCAAAAATTTCCTGCAAACTGAAGAACACTTGGGGTTATATTTTTAAAATACAAACAGGAAGACCCCCTAAGTCCAAATTGTTTTCATAGAGAAGTTTGGCCAAGTTCTCTTCAGGTGCTGAAAATTTTCCACCAGCTTTGATGTATCCATTGTCTATGGCATACTCGCATGTAGGAAATGTTATGAGAATATCAAGATTCAAAATACAAATTTAAATGTAAAGATCTGCTTACAGTGTCAATATTTAGGTAGAGTCAATGACCCTGTTGTCATCAATCTATTTGTATTCGTCTTTTCAGAAACCAGGTTATTTGAAGCACTTTACAATTCAGACTTGATGTTCAGTGAGAGACAGTATGCAACGTTGGATGTTGATCTGACACGAGTACGTCTCCATGAACCTTTGTCCATCATATTGAAACAACCACTGTTGTATGTGCGTGATATGGTACCAAAACCATGCCTAGATGCCATCATAAAATTGGATCAGGTAAAGTAATACATTTTATTCTGCATTCTTGTTGTCAGTTTCATAGACACACACAGCTTGGCAAACAAATTTGCAAATGAAAAGTTGGCTATCAGGCATGTTATTTAAAGTTGTTCAAAATGTTCTCCTTACCATTTCTTGCAACAAGTATTGCTTATATAAGGGAGTAATGTAGATAGTCAAACTTTACACTGCATCACAAGTCTGTTATCAATTAATTATTTCACTAATGTGTTATAGATGTAGAATCATCTACTCCATGACAATTTACAACTCTAGTCCAATATCAGTTGTGTTTTCACTAAGTTTGATGTGTCCAAATCTCTGCATCCATGACAATTTACAACTCTAGTCCAATATCAGTTGTGTTTTCACTAAGTTTGATGTGTCCAAATCTCTGCATCCATGACAATTTACAACTCTAGTCCAATATCAGTTGTGTTTTCACTAAGTTTGATGTGTCCAAATCTCTGCATCCATGACAATTTACAACTCTAGTCCAATATCAGTTGTGTTTTTATTAAGTTTGATGTGTCCAAATCTCTGATCTGCATCGTGTTGTAGTTCATGTATGGAATATCTACCATAACATCAATGTACAGAACTGCTTGATCAGTTTTTACATTGTATTTGTACTGTTTTTGTTTATAGCTTACTCAAACAAAGAAGTTGCGTGATGTAGCTCGTAATGATCTCTTCCCTACCTCTGAGATGATTCTGTCATTGAGCAGAGAGTTTGGTGTACCACTCACAATGGCTGACTTTGAAGGTGAGTACAGTCTTGTTTCATCAGCTATTATCTGATAATAATTTATTCATTTGTTATCATTGAAATGAGTCAAAATGCCTGCCACTGTCCTACATTGTTTTTATCAGATACAACCATGAAAGTGGTATATTCTGGTGATATTTATTGCTGATCTTTTTTTTATAATACCCCCCCCACACACACACACACCAACATACACATATAAATAGATAGATAGTTTGATCTTTTTATGCATCTGACAATCGCTGATATTCAGGGTTTCAGAATTCTTGTAGTTACAGTGTGTGAGTGAGAGCAAACAATGATTAATTGTCCATGGTTAATTAATTATTCATGAATTTTAATATTGTGAAAGTGCACAGAATTTAATTTACCGGAAATGACACGTTTGCTGATGTCATGGCCTATGTTTGTTTTCCTGAACTAGAGCTGAAAGAGGTTGACACTGAAGTAGAAGTGGAAAGCAAAGCAGTGACAGTTCATTATCCACATACCAGCAGGGAGTGGACTCCAATTGACATGTACAATGAAGACTATATGCTGTATTTGGAGAACAAAGCAAGAACACAGAAACATAACTATGTCAAAGAAAATATTGTGAGTTTAAGGTGGATTTTGAATTTCTCAAATTACATTCTCTTTCAGCAACACTTCATTATGATGTAAAGCCTCAGTTCTGGTGAATTTATACAAACTTTTATTGTCATATATTCTCCCAATTGTAAATAACTATTTGGTACACAGCAAAATTGTAAATCTGCAATTATGGAAAGTGATTCAACCACAATAATACGCCCACATATGCAGACTGAATGATATACCCTTTTTTGAGTTGGATTCTTGCCAAGCAAAATTACGACAGAATTCAAACTCTGATAGTTACATTTATTTGTCATAATAACCACTGACATTTTTACGATTTGACTTGACAGGGCACTGTCCATGAGAGGAGCAAAGCTAATAAAAAGGAACGTCCCAAGACAATTGCAGTGGTACCTGTCAATGGTCAAACACACAATTACAGTACACAATATTTGAATTCTACGGAGCAAGCAAGGGAGAAGCTACGTCAAGAACTGAGCAAGGTAAATGAGATAGTTGTTCAGTATTAAATTTTGCCTAGAGTTAATGGTTTCTCTTTGATATGGTATAGATACACTCATAGGTAATACACCATGGTTGTAATGTGTGTATAGCAGGTTTAAACACCTTGCATCTTTGCTCCCAAGTGATTGACCTCACAAATAACCAACATCTACATGCATTTGAAAATCTAACATCAAATCAAGATGAAAATTTCTATTTGAAATACCTTTCAGCCATTCGTCAAAAAAAGATGTATTTATAATCAATATGAGATGACTTAATGTCAAAATATGTGAATGTATTTGTTCAGAAAATGGTTTTCCATGATGTTCACATGATGGAAAGTGAAAGTAAATTTTGTGATTTTAATTCTTCATGACTTTGCCAAAATCCACAAATTTAGAAGGGAGTTATATATATCAGCTGTTAATTGGTTACATAGTTTGAAAACATAACAACATTTATCATCATTCTAGGGTGTTTTGCCATGGTTTGGAAAACGGAAAGGAAGTGGACATGAAAATCAAATCACTATTTTGCTTTACTGGTTCAAATTTTGTCCTATGTATGAAAAAGAGATTGAAAAAAATTACAATTTCTATCATTATCCTGCTACACCATTTTATATTCTTGGAGAAATTGATATGAGTGCTATCAATAATATTTCGGAATGTTTTGAATTTTGCCCACAGGAACCAGATCGTAGATTTACCTACTGTCAGGATTACAACTCAGCCACAGTGGTTCCTATCAATGTGGAGGCTGTGAAAAAGGCAGAAGAGGCGGCATTGAAAGCTGCATGGAGAACAGAGGATGGATTTGTGTATCCTGGTGTCAAAGATGCCATGGAGTCTAACATCCATGTTAAGAAACCACACCCTGCCAGAGTTGATGAATTGACAGAAGTAAGTCTTCAAATATTAAATTTGATCTCAAACACGATCAAATGGTAAACCATGAACCTAGAAAGAGATTTTCTTGGATCTATTTGTAAACCACCAATTTAGGTACGGTAAGATTCAAGTCCATATGTTGTAAACTAATGTGTAATACATAAATGTATTACTACATCAAGAATTATGCAAACATACCTGTTGCCGTGTGTAACTTTCCTGGCTCCCCAGCCAATTAGAATACAATTATTTCATGATAAAGTTATTTTTTGTTTGTCATGAGGGGATGAAAGTCCTAAAAATTGTTTCATAGGGTTTTCATGCTCCGTAAAGGTAGACGACTCAATCCCAGGGATCGAGTTTGTTCTAGTCTGTAAGAGGATTATGAAGGTGTCATACTATAGCCTTTTATTTTCCATTGAAATTGTAATGTAGTTAGTAAATTTCCTGGCAGGACAATCTGACGCCTGACCCATGCTTTTAACTGTTAGCACTTTACTTACCCTAGGGACCTGTAGATATTTCATGAAGTTATGTTCTTTCCACTGATTTTCATTATTTTCAACAATGTTCAAAATCTGCCATTTCACTGGTTATACACTATCTCAAAACAAAATTACATAAGAATTTTGCATACAGAAAACATTTGCAATCTCCATATTATAATTGCCATCATCAAATTTCTGTTTCCATGTGTGAAAAGTTGCAATAATGATAGAAAACAACTGTTATCACAATTTATCCATTTGTTATCTAACAGACATGGAGAGAAAACATCTTACACAGCAGTATCCTGAAACCCACCTTGGAACGTGACAGAGCAGGATGGAGAGACAGATACCAGGACTTCAATGTCTGGTCAAGACCAACAGGTTACTTTGCACCTCGCCCTCCAATCACCATCCATCTAGCTGGTGATACACTAGCCAGTGAACAACAGGTGTCTACCAAAGCAGACTTGGACCAGTGGAAGTCTCGAATCATGGTGGATAATATCCACATGAAGTATCATCGCTGTGCTCCAGATACTGAACAGACATACCGAGGACCCATGGCTAGTAACCAGCTTGACAAGCTTCAGGGCTTACTAAAAGATGAACCAAAGAAGATCTCTCTAAGGAGAGGCCCTGAACTTCATGAGATACCCCCACTGTCAGTGGTGCTGAATCCCAGCGTTGATACCAAAGCCAGGCTCAATGGTGTGCCTCCTATTCAAATGGACGATGAAAGCCGGGAAAAACACCATGGATTCAACCCTGGCCCCTATGACTCTCTCAGCTGGGGTCTGCCTCAGAACAGGATACCCATACGAGACATGGAACATGCAAAATTTGCAGCGTTGAAAGGCCATGATTTCAGGTGAGATATTTGCGTCATACAGCTTGATGAAGTTGTTTGCTGATGTTAGAAAACTGATAACAACACAAAGTTTCAGAGCTGCCAACTTTTGTTCATTTGTGATTTTTAGTACTTTTTTCCATTACTTAACATGTATTTTAAAGGATTCATGTATGCCAAAACCTTTTGGTGTTTAAGCTGTACAGAACCAAATACAGAGACACTATAATTCCAGTCTTGAAGGTTAAGATCAAGCTTACAAAATGCAGCTGCCTTGCTACAAAGTAATCCTGAACACTGTGTAAGATATAACAGTGTTACAAAATACAATATGTCCTGAAAATAAGTGATAGATATTATTGTGACAATGATGTATATGTTTTGTTATCCTGTGTTTGCTGGCATTCAGATGATTTCATCAATTGTTTGACATGAAAATCTGACCATTTATATCTGTTTTTACCGGTAGGTTATTTCACAAAGACAGACATGTTCTGAGTCGCATCCCTGTGAAACCTCTAGTAGCAGAGGAGAAAGACAACCATTTGTTCAAAATTGGTCCCACAGAAGAATACCGCTACAAAGAGATAACATCTGGTAATATATGCTATCGTCAACCACAGCCTTCCATCAGGCCTGCCCCTGTACACACTGAGTTTTACTATCCAGACAGAGACAAGTATGTTGAGAAGCCAACGTGCAAAAAAGCAGCTGCCGAACTAGAAGCAGCGCAGATTGCATAGATACCGTCCAAAGCTGTACAGATTACCGCTTCCATGTGATTGAATGTTCTCGGATCTCTCACTTTTATGACTGTGCCTTCCACACCTTGATAAGTAAGCCAAGGAGAAGTGATGTTATGTAAAATGTTTACATATAAAATGCTTGTAACTGTAATCTGTACACTAACCAAAACAGAAACTGTATTACTTTTATTTGTAAATAGAACCACACAAACATTGTGTGTTTTAACATGTAATTTACAAGAATGTTTTACACTGTCATGAACCGAAATATATTTATACATAAATGAACAGTGCATATTTTTGTGTGTGGTTATTGTGACATTCCAAGTCTTGATTATGTATTTACCTAATATGAGAATGTAATCACACAGAGATCAGATCAGCAAATGTCACACTGCTTTGAATTCACTGTTGATGTCATCGTCAGAGAAAATGCAAATTCTGTGTTCTCATATATTGATTACTTGCAGTATTCAAATACCTTGTTGTCTTTTTATATCAGAAATACAACCATGCTGAATGAAATGGACATAGATCCAAAAACCCATGATTGCATTCAACTGAGAGTGAATTTTCCTCAACACTACAATAAGATATTCCGCAGTGAGACCTAACATTTGCCAAATTTTAATATCTGCCCTGTCAATGAGTGGAATGGTTACAAAGACATTTGCCAAATGATTTTGAAATGGTTAGCTTGCTCTTCCAACAATGTCACAATAATGAATAAAATTTCCTGTTGAAAGTATGCCTATGCACGCCTTTACAGTGTAAGAAATAAATTATTTTGTACAATAATTTCAATGGCTCTAGGTTCTCTTTATATACGCATTGAGTTGAAACGAAGGTGCGAGTCCTCCCACTGGCATTTGTAGGTGTGTGTGGGTGCGTGTTTGTGCATTGATGAGTGTCGCTGTATGTGTGTTGTCATTGGAATGGGGATGATTGCAATATTCTACAGCGTAGCTAGGGTGAGTTTGTGAAATTGAACGACAAGTCATAAATGTGTGTCATTGGATAGAAAATAGACACTGAATGTTGTTTTCAATGTATGAATTTTGTTATAAACCAGAACTCTGAACACAAGAAAAATTGGAGTATCTACCGTTTTAGGCACTCTCAAAAACATCTCTCTTAAGGTAGGGAAAAGTTCTCCTTTTCTATACGGCATAGGATTGCAGCTAAAGAACTAACATTTTTATTCACATGGAGGTCACAAAAGATGAGCATCAGTCATATGGCCAGGAAATTGTTGGTGTGTTTCTCATTCTAGGTCTTACAAAACTCATGTGGTGATGGACATTATTTTATTTTTGCTTCATTTTTTAGTTCACAAGATCCAACCTCTGCAGTGAGAAAACAACAAAAACTTTTTTAAACGTAGCTGTAATTTTGACTTGCTGGTTAAGATCAACGCATACAGGGATGAGAAAATTTGATGAAATGAATTTCAAGAGTTATTTTATTGATCAATGTACATTTGAGGAATTAAAATACTTCACAATAGTAAAAAGCAGTTAAAATGGCAGTGACAGTGAAAACTAATTTATGCTCTGTTTACACACTCAACATTCATTATTTATTGCATCAAATGCTATTTTAAGTATCAATTAGTTTGCAAATGGTAATGTTTGTCTTATTCAGGGATTAGCATTACCATGAATTGGAAGTAGCTATGGTAATTATCATTATCTGTAGGGTTTGCTCAAAACTACCAACCTACTGAATTATTTTTATTCACATCAAAGTTATACCAGCAAGAAACTTGTTGAGAATGCAAATATCCATTGAAGAGAGAAGAGATAGATCATGGTTGTACTGTTACATGAACAGGAAACAGCTCATGGATGGTGCTGTACTGATGTTGTCATTTGCATCAAAATCACCACATATGATTACGGAAAGTGTCATCACCATTTCAAGAATTAGTTCAACTTTCATTGATAATTTCTTGGAGTTCCTTTTCCACACAGCCAACAAAAGCTGGAAAGTCAGCATCTGTCAGGCAGAGTCTAAGCAATGCCTGCAACTTCTCTTTGGGTATTTGGATATTGCAGTGTTGGTAAGCAATAGGCAGATTAAAGCTGCCTGGAACTGTTACAGCCTGTATGAGGGTAGAATGAAGAAATATTATGAATTTAGTCCATGCTATGTCTTCTTGCAATAGATTCTAATGTAACTGCATGAATGTAACAATGAAGTAAGCAAAGCATGTTTGAAAATATGAAATCCTGCACTGAATTGATAGGATGAAAAACTAGTTTAGTAGTTTAGGTATGGTTGAAATGGTTATACACACCAGTTAGCTTTATACCGGTATAACTATTCAGTTTTTATAAAAAATGATTCCACAATTAGTAATAATATCTCTATGTCTTTGATGAAGAAGTCCATGATTTGGATCCTTTGGTAAAGTAACTTATACTCAGGCGTTTATTTCTCCTGTGTTATTGTTGTTTGGTTGCTGTATACTTTCATCTTCATCTGAGAGGACCAAGGAAATTTTTCATCCATTAATGCCTTGCACAACAATGAAACATGTGATGTGTACACAGTTGATGCATGTAACTCTTACAAAGCTGTAATTGTTTTGTTGAAATCTTCATAAATTTTATTTAAAGAAATGCCACCATTTTCAAAATCTATGGAAAAAGGACTTGTTGAGAAAATTTACCAATTGCATAATAATTTTCAAAATATTTCATCAGGAACTGACCTTGTGACCTTGAGGCTACTATGACTATGAATTGGCAGTCTGTTAGACAACCACTACATCTATGGTAAGGCGATTTTCTACTCAAACCCACTTTGAATTTTGAGGTAACAGAAAAACAACGACAACAAATTTACATTGATAGAAATATCTTACCATACCTTTGCAACATCTTGTAATGACACTTCACCATTTAAACGACATGTTTCACCGGTATCAGTCTGATGAGCAAAAAGTGAAATACCATTAAAACTTAAAACAAATACAGAAAATAATTGGTATTGCTCATATTTGTATCATACCCATAGAAGGGAAACATGCAGATTTTCAAACTGTATACATCTTGATATAATCACAGTCTCTTGTATTGTCATTATTCCACAAAGAATAATGAAGAAGAATATATCTGTGCAACTAAATTCTGGCTTGAAAAAGGAACAAATTTCAAAGTTTTTGATTGTTTCAGAACATTGTAAACACTGACAATCTTGACCTTGTCAATATTGTTAAAGTATACAGATCACTATGTGAGGACATGAATATAACAGAGACATTATCAATACATTTACCAAAAACAAAGCTCATTTATACACCTTACATATTAATGAACAGCCTTTACATATGCTGCTTCATGCATTAGGTGGAACTGTTGGGTAGTTACATATTTGTGAACACACACCTCTTTATTCAGGTCCTCCAGCTGTGAGTCACCATCTGCAGAACTCGTAGCAAGATTGGCATTTTTAACTCTGATATATGTTGCCAGGACATGGCTGCAATCATGACAGTGCTGTATGGCTGTTTTGTGGCTTGTCTTCTTAAACTGGATACGAAAACGACGAATCTCATTCTGTCCATGGGTAAACATAAATAAACTATCAATTTTGTATGTAAGAGGGCATAGTTCTTACACTTAGATACCTCCATATGGACCACAACTTTATTGCTTTAGCCTTCACTTTCACATCTTGATAATCTCAATGTTCAGCTTTGAATTTTACAATAATCTATTTAAATAATACATCACCATGTCAATCATTAAAATTCAGTAAAGGAATATGCTGTTTAACACCATAGATATTTGACTTTGATAACTCTAAAAATACATGGTAATAATTTGTCAAACAATTATGAAAATGTTTATGCCAAATTCTGATGAAACTTTTTATGCATTTCCAATTCAAGTGTTTGAGAAAGCACACTTCTTGATCCATGGAAATTAAATCATAGATCCTAAAAAAAGAACTTTTTAGGGTTTATGATTAAACCATCAGGTAGAAATTTGGTTTATGAAATATAAGATATAACATATAAGATATCTACAAAACTTACTGATCATGAACATCAAAGTAATTGTTGAATTGCTCACCTTGATTCTACATGCAAAGAGCACACTGTCTCCCTTGCTGATAGCTCTCATCCAATCACTGGCATTGAGTAAGGAATAATTCTCCTGTTCAAAAATCAAACATCAGACATTGTTGTCAACAATGTAAAAGTGCAAGCATCTGTTTATACTATAGCCACCTTTGAAAACTTTTGACTCAAAACTTGTGCACAGAGCATGCAGCACTACATGATACATCTCAAAGTGCGCGTAAAGTATTTTCACCGGTACTGTTGTCTTTTTCTCATAACTTTGCACAGTTCTAAGTACATTGTATCCAGGCTGACAAACTTCAAAATGGCTTAAAACTTTGTATGTCAGATCTAATCTTCTGACTGGTCTATGGTGTGAAAGTGCTCACTTTTAAGAAAGGTAATTTTTGCTGTCACTGAGCACTGAAACTTCTGAAAAACATGAAATATCAAAAAATATCTATCTTACTCCTAGAAAAACTATCTGAGTCTTTGCTAAAGAGGGTGTTTTTTCTGCTGTAGTTACCCTACTTCTACCTCAATATATTATATTTTTATATCTTAAGGTTGTTGAAATTGAATATTTCATTAATTAAAAATCATTGGAATTCAGAGGATTGTTTGATGTATTCCATTCAGCTTAAGAGACAAATCTAGATGTCACTCTGTAATGTACTGTAACGTTACATTTCAAAGATCATCATGTTATTTGTCTAGGATCATGGGATCAGCAACAGGCGTTGAGATATTGTTAACTTACATGTATTGTATTACCACTGCTAAGAATCATGTTTTTAGATTCTAGGAGCACCAATATCAGGTCACTACTCTCAATATGCTGCAAAGTAAAAGACGTGTTTGTTATTCCTTTTATATTTACTAGCCAAAACACACCTGTCCAAAAAGTAATGTTTGCATGCATTGTGGGTGAATAGCACTCTAAAAAGTTGCAATGTACCATGCTACAAAAATGCCATGCCCCTCAGTTGTAGCTATATGCACATCTCTACGGTAAACTGTTTTTAACTATTTTCATGCTCTTGTCTAACTGCAGTAATGTATGCTGCCACTTTCCCGATGAAGTACCCTTTAACAGAGGTTCAAGAAATCTGCTAGCTGATATGGTACTTCTGTTGTTGAATAAAATGAGATAGTTTGACCTGTGTCCAGTCTTCAATTTCAAAGGATTAGGATTACCAATGTTTAAGCAACTCAGGTCATTTCTTTATCAGAATAATACTGTTAACCCTCTCCTTGGAACATTACCACTGACTAATACCGGATCCAGAAATGGTGACAGGTCCAGCTTTGCATGTTCTTTGCTGTTCTCAACTGTTGTTTAAAGACAGACAAAAATGAATTGAATTTGCTCTTCCAAGATCTGTATGTATTTGAAATTAAGTGTCAAAGGGTGTGCAGAAAACTGAAACACTAACAGAATGATATATTTTAATACATATTTATATGATACATTTGATGCAATGAGCTAGTATTTTATGATGTGAAATGATTACTCTCTTAAACCGGTACTGAAGGAAATAAAAGTTGCATTTGATGTGCTGCTTCCAAGGAAAGTCCGCGATTAAAGTGATTTACTGGTATGACGGGCCTATTATTAAAGGAACTCTTGCTGGAGGAATCGCGATTGAAATCTGAAATCTTATTTTTTTTCAGATCCCCCTCAATACCCTCAAAAATTTTCAAGTCCCCCCCTCGATACCCTCTAAAATTTTCAAGTCCCTCCCAAAATTACCATATAGCCGCATTTTTATAGGGAATGCACACAGAGTAAAAATAAACATGTAATGTGTCGTTCTGCATGCAGATGTTCAACACTACCTCTTATCAGCAGGTTGTAGAGCCATATACCTAGGGCAAGTTCTTAAATTGCTTCATTTTTAAATGCATCAGTGGACTTTTTGGATTTCTCAGTCTAAGCCGACTTGAGTTTATCCAACTCTGGCCAGGTCAATGGCACCAGCTGAAAAGCACACAAAATGACAATCATGAGAGAGTATGAAAATTGTGTATTCCTGGCTACATTTTACCAAATTGTGAAAAAATGAGCACAGTGACCTACCGAAAAAAATTATTTTTTAAAAGTACAAGACATATACAACTTAGATGCCACTTATTAATGTTATACAAAATTGACAATACTGAAAGGTTAAAATATTCCCTAAAATCAATGTTTTAATCTCAGACATTTTGGGTGTAATAATGGCAAATTTGATAAAAAATAAAAGATTCCATGTAGTCACACATTTTTCTATTTTCTATTTAAATTAGAGTCTTTACTGTTCAAAGTTTTACTTTTGTATTATTGTACAATGAAATGTGAAAATTTCATTCATTGCATGAACTTGAAATGAATGGTTATATATATTGATTTTAAGTGATTTTAGAAAAACTGACTTTAGGCTGCGTTCACAAAAAACGGTTGGGGGGGGGGGGGCTGGAGGAATTCAGGGGGGGATTCAAAAATTTTGGGGGTAGTGGAGGGGGGACTTGAAAATTTTGCTCTACCTGTAGGGGGGGACTTGAAAATTTTTGGGTCCCTTTTGAGTTTTACATTTTCCAATTCCAAGTTTTTGTAGGTAATTCAATGAAAAGTGAATACCATTTTTTATGTCATCAAAATGTTGTAATGTTAGTAATAATTTAACAAAATCTAGAACCATTTTGTCACATTTCATGACTTTATCTCGAAAAATCTAAACGTGTGATTTGTTGTAAAAAACAAATGAGCCTTGTAACAGGGCAGAAGCTGCAACTGTTAATGATTTCTGCAATATTTCTATGCAATATAACAACTACAGTTTCTTGCTATCTCCCTACAGCATGCTCAAACACACACAATATTTAGTTTGTCGACAAAGCCTGTATATATAAATATAAATATGTATTTGGTGATAATTTAATTGGAGTCCAGACTGACAATCAGTTGTCAGTGATACAAATGCATGGTACACATACATAGGCTGTGATAGCAAGCTGAATACTGGACAATTCAACATGCTGTAGGGAGTAGAACAAGAACGCAGTTGTAAAACTGAACAAAAATATTGCCAAAATTATCAATGTTAATACAGCTACTGCCTACGGGTAGTGTCACTATCAGATGCTACCCTGCTCAGTACTGCAGTGTCACTGTCACTGCATACCTGAACAGTGACAGAGACAGCTCTGACTCTGATGTACATGGTAGTTGAAGAAGAGTTTTGGTCAAATGACATTCATGACAGTGAAACTCACTTGTACACAAGATCAGGCCAGAGAGCAACACATGGAAAAAAACATAGAAATGTTTGAATTCTGGCATATGAGAATAATCTAATATTAAAGAAAAAAGATGGGTTCACCATGCTTGATATTCTAAATTTTCACACTCTTATTATAAAATGATACAGAAGTAAAACTTTGCATAGTAAAGACTAAAAGAAAAAATATGTGACCAAATGGAATTATTTATTTTTTAACCAAATTTGCAATTATCACACCCAAAATTTCAGAGATTAAAACATTAACCTTCCGGTATTGTCAATTTGAGTAGCATCTAATTCATATAGTCTTGTAGTTTTGAAACAATTTTTTGGTAGGTCACTGTGCAATATGGCAATTAGCCAGAATTCACAATTTTCCTACTCTCTCATGATTGCATTTTGTGTGCTCTTCAGCAGGAGCAATTGACCTGGCCAGAGTTGGATTAACTCAAGTTGGCTTTTAGACCAATAAATCTAAAAAATTCACTGATGCATTTAAAGAACTTGCCTTGGGAATTTGACTATACAAAGTGCTAATACAGGTAGTCTTGAACACCTGTGAGCAGAACGGCGCAATACTTGTTTATTTTTTCTGCACTCACATCCTTTACAAATATGCGGGCCTGTGATAGTTGGGGGGGGGGGACTTGAAAAATTTTGACCATATAGAGGGGGGGGGGGGCATTTGAAAAATTTTTGGGGAACTTAGGGGGGGGATCTGAAAAAAAATAAGATTTCAATCGAAATTTCTCCAGCCCCCCCCCCCCTAATCGTTATTTGTGAACGCAGCCTTACATCGTACATTTGTATAAGATCAAGATAAGATTGTTCTCATATGCCTGAATTCAAAAATCCATGGTAACTGTTAGTTCCCTAGTCTTCTATGTGTTGCTCTCTGGCTGGATCTTGTGTACATGTATATTTCACTATCAATTGAGTGTCCTATGACCGAAACTCTTCTTACATGTAAACTACATCAGAGTCAGAGCTACATGTATCACTATCACTGCCAGTATGTAGTAGCAGGGCAGTAGTTGTATTAACTTTTTATTTTGACAATAGTTTTGTTCACTTTATACAATTGCGCTCTTGTTCTACTCCCTACAGCATGTTGAGCTATCCAGCATTTGTATCATTCAATTATCACCAATATTTAGACAAATGGGCTTTGTTGACAAACTGAATATTGTTTTTCAGCATGCTGTAGAGAGACACCAAGAAACTATGTTTGATACATTGCATAGAAATATTGAAAAATTATCAACAGTTGCAGCTCCTGACCCATTACAAGGCCAACTTGTTTTACGAAAATTTAATGGCATTCATAGATTTTTAGATTTTTTCGAGATTAAAGACATAAAATATGACAAAACGGTTCTAGATTTTGTTTAATTATTACTAACATTGGAACCATTGGATGACATCAAAATGTTGGTAGTCAAAATATTTTCAGGTCCCCCCCCATAGGCAGATTAAAACTTTCAAGTCACCCCCCCCCCTCGACCACCCAAAAAAATTCGAATCCCCCATGAATTCTCTCCCCCCCCCCCCCCCCCCCCCCCGCACATACATCATTTTTTGAACGCGGCCTTAAATACATCGGGCGGAAATCTTGTCGCAATTCTGCAGCCAGCAACTTTCCCCGGCGATTTTTGTGGCGAGGAAAGCTTGCTGCAGTTCCGCACCCACAAGTTCAACTTCACGCCAATTTTGTTTGGTGGGAAAGTTGTGAACTACACACCGCAGCAAAACCGCGCGCGAGCTGGCGGCAGTTTTTATCTACTATGATAAAATTAGACGTGATCGTTTACCTTCCAGTGACCAAAAGTTTTGTTCGCAGCGTCGACTGATACATTAGTGTCGTTACCCGCACCTTCTTTTGACGGGCGGTTGATATATCTTGCGTACCTGGCAATGGGCCACGACTGTATTTGAGACACGGCAGCAGACGACGTCTCCGCCATTTTTACTAAAATGATGAGCGGAAAAGCGCCCCTTACGACAGTTTTTTATTCCCGTCAAGTCTACGGATTAGGGAAGGCAAAGTTTCCAGTCAGACGCATTTGACATAAGCCTACATGCCATGCCAAAAGCTGCTGTGAAACACCTCTTGACATTTTAAGACAAACAAGTCCGCTTTTTTAAAATTTGCAAAATTAGGCTATAACCATCTTCAGCTAATATTTAATCAGAATGAGCGCGACTTTCTTCAGAATATTTAGGCCTAGGCTACAACTGCATAAAAATATTGCATTCGCACAAGTGAGAAAAATCAAACATTAGAGTTTTAAAAAAGTTGATAAAAGTCTTCCGTTGAATACTATCAGAGATGCAGAATATCAGAATACTACGACAATTTAATACTCTGGGCCTGACCTATGGATGGGTAAAATGTTACGTTCTCTTAATTCCGATTCCGAATTCCACGTGATGAGTTTATGTTCGTCGAAGCGCGGGTGGATTCGATTAGAAAATTTCGAAGTTCTGCAGATCGCTCCATTTCAGCAACTAGTTGACCGCAGTTTAACAAACAAAAGTTTGACAGGTATAGGGTTAAATTCTAAGGAACATTTGTCACACCATATTGAGGTCAATGTTTGCGGTAGGGCAAATATCCAAGACAGAAAGCAGAATCTACCCGCCGGGCCTGGCTCTATAGGACTAATATTGTAAATCAGAGTTTATGGTCATCGTTTGCGAAAATTGTCATTCGTGCGCATTCTTTCTGAATGTTACCAACCTGATTTTATTTTGTATCAGAAAAGTATTGAGAACCAACGACTCAGTGTTCGGCCTTTCAAAATATGGCTGATGCTGTATACACTTTACTTTACGGGGTTCTATTCGTACTATCAGTGTTATCTGTTTTATCAGTCACCTCAAGGCGATGGCGATTCTTTAGAAAAAACGCCGTTTTGAATTTCTGGTATACCGTTGTTGGCGCTGGATGCATTTTTTCTCCTAGTCTGTACGTAAATATCTTAAGAGATCGGCACTCGTGCATGAGGTGAGTAAAACATTCAATAATACACGGGAAGTGGCCAATCAAGTGCTAGTTCTTGTTGCTGTAAATTTTATTGGTGACATTATTGATAGCTATACGGTAAATTTTATTGATGACATTTATTGACACCTATACAGTATACGGTAAATTTTATTGGTGACATTTTTTGACAGCTATACAGTATGCGGTAAGTGACCCTTTGTTATGTATTTTACATCGGAATACTATGAATGATTCTTTGTTAAAACAATTAAAAAAAGTATACGTCAGTTTGCTCGACTTCAGCTCTGAACTAGCACTTATATAGGACGTTGAATGGACCTGAGCCAAAACCTAGGCGGAGCGTTTTTATGTTCTGTTTTTATGGAATGCCTAGATGCTAATTTTGAAAGATTCCTGCCTTATCGGGAAATGTACTCTGCTACCCTAACCTCAGGTGGCCCAGATTTGCCCAACTGGTACATAGTTATCGGAACGTAATCTGATCATAGACCCTCGAAAATTTCTCGAGGGTCTATATATGATCTGATGCGTTTGTAAAAACAAAAGGACATCGCACCCGTAGACATCGACTAAATCAAGTTACGCACCAGTGTGAGAACGAGGCTTCAGCCTTGTGCAATGCGGTCATTGGCCGAAAGTTCACGACTCGCCCTGGTATACTGGTTCCACCTCATGATAAACGTGGAAGATAACTAGTGTCAATGTAACGAACTCTTTTCATTTTGTCTGGAACGAAGTTAACGGGATTGGCTAAGATGTTCTTCCTGCTTTCGTTCTGAATGATGCAACGCCCGCATCCCATCGTATCATAATGAACAGTGTGGGCCTTACATGTATGGTCTCTTTGGTCCTATTTCGTATTCCGGTCCACCTTCCCTATAATTGCATGAGAAAATGAAAGAAAGGTCCGAAAAAACATTGCCATTGGTCCTACATGGTGTACTTTTATGGTGGCTATTTTCATATAAGGTACCGTTCAGTTTTTACGGCCGGGGGGGGGGCCGGCAAAATCCAGGGGGGGGGGTCATCATAATTTTGGAATCCGCAAAGGGGGGGGTCATCGCTTTTTCACTGGTAGGAAAGGGGGGGTCACCACATTTTCAAAAACATAATACCAACAATAAAGTTCACTTTATGCCATGGCCATGATTGACCCTCTTTACCGGCGGCCACCTTCGGCGGCCCACTACAATAAATATACATTATGTATTACCCATGACCCTCTTAACGGGCAGACGCCTTGGTGGCCCACTCCAATTAGGTTTACTTCATGCAATTGCCATGATTGACCCTCTTTACCAGCGGGCCGCCTTCGGCGGCCCACTACAAAAAATATACATCATGTATTACCCATGACCCTCTTAAGGGCAGACGCCTTTGGCGTCCCACTCCAATTAGGTTTACTTCATGCAATGGCCATGATTGACCCTCTTTACCGGCGGGCCGCCTCTGGCGGCCCACACAATAAATTGACTTTATGTAATACCCCACAGCAATCTTACCGTAAAATTCCCAATTGAAGCCGCGGCTTGTATTAGAAACATTTTTGAGGGACCTCTGGGATCACGCACTGAATAATGGTAATGGCCGTGCGCCTTCAGCGGCCCTGTCCAGTAAAGTCTACTTTATGCAATAGCCATGATCGACCCTCTTTACCGGCGTGCCACCTTTGGTGGCCCACTAGAATAAAGTTGACTTTACGTAATGGCCCATGACCCTCTTAACCGGAGGGCTGCCTTTGGCGAACCACTCCGATAAAGTTTACTTTATACAATGTCCATGGACATGAGTTGTCTATGGAAATGAAGTTAAAAATTGCCTTACAGTCGTCCTAATTAACAGACGTTTCAATGGATGTGGCTGAGAAGTTTGTGCACTGGCATCGAATAAAGTGCGCCGCGTACCGGAGTTCAAATCCAAACCATGCGGGTAAATTTGACATATGGGTTTTGGTTATTTTTCAGGGGGGGGGGTCATCAATTTTTTTTGTCTGACAAAGGGGGGGGTCGTCATTTTTTCACAAAAAATGCAGGGGGGTCTATATTTTTTTGAACACCGGCGACAAGATTTTGCCGGCCCCCCCCCCAGGCCGTAAAAAACTGAACGCTCCCTAATCCGAAGTCAGTTTTACTGGTCATCGGAGTTTTCATCACCCTGCTACAGAACTCCGGAATTCTCTGTTTATAAATGACATAAGACATTCTCCTAATATTGTACAGTTTAATATGAAAGAGTTTATCGAACTGAATACTCCTTTGTATATAGACAGCTTATTTTTACGTTTAACTTATTGTTGCCTATGTCGTTATTGTTGTTATAACTTACTTTGCTTTGACATTTTCGTAAACTTTTTGTGGTTTTCTGCCATTAACTTTGACTATGGCCCAGGTATAGATCAATCAACAGAAACAGATACAATAGAAAGAAAACAACAAAGTAACTTCCAATTTGATTCGACATTCGCGGACAACATAACAACATCTTTAGCTGGATTATTACTTGTTACCTGAACTGTGTTTTTTGGGGTTTTTTGTTTTGTTTTGCTTGCACGAGACACGTGGGAGACGCGTACATATACAGCGCCCCCATTTTAAGGGGACTTGCTGACGAGAATTTGTTTCATTCGAACATCCCGCGTTCAACTTGGAAGCCCTCTTATCAGATGACCACATACGACTTCATCTACATTCAACGCATTGGAGAGCGTGTTGACAGGCTAACGGCAGTTGCTGGCTTTAAGCCCCCGTCTCTCTCACATTCGCATCGGCTATTTTCATGAATAATGGCGTTATTGGTAGCTGTGCAATATCTTGCGACTTGCTTGGTCGGATTTATCATTATCTGGCTGTGTATATGCCAAGTGAACAAGTCGATGCGCTTTCATACCAAGGACATCGCCATGAATGCATGGTACATGGTACTAGGACTATTTGTCCTCCCGTTTACACTGACAAATCCTGGTGATCAGGCGAATATGAGGTGAGAAATCATGAAGATGTGTTTGAGATGCAACGCATGTCTTCATACTTGCAAGCCGCCGCAGTTGCTTGCATTGCAATACATGTATGTAAACATGATTTGTTATGTTGTACCTTCGCCCAAGTTTATCATGCGTATTTTTGCATGGCGTAATAACATCCCCGACATGGCATGGTAATAACGGCGACCGCTATCTATAGTAGTAGTAGTATAGTTATTTATAGTTACATAAGACATGGTTACCCAGAGACAATATTTACAAATTTCCTTCAATCAGTCTGCTGTATCGTATGCCAATTGCACTATCCAACACACAGTGATTTGGGGTAACCGTTCGCGATCGCGCCGCGAGGGATGGGGTGAAATTAATAATTTTCATTTTGTTATATTTTCCTAGCAGAAGGATCAACAGAACTCTGATTCTGTAAAGTGTAAGAAAAATTTCTTCGAAAAGTTTTACTCTTATATGAAATGGTGTTCTGTACAACAACTACAAGTAATTTTTTTTGATAAATGTATGGTACACCTGCCAGGCTGTAATTAAAATGGACAGATAGATGAACATACAGTAAATTTAGCATTGCATACAAATTACAATTTTCGTGCACTCTATCGTCTATGCGTAAGAATCCACCCTTTGAACACTTGTGAAAGGTTTACGATGACAGAGGTCCTCAATAATAGGCGTTGTTTATGTGTACGAGTCATTTGCATATAGCGATTCATCGTCTAGTTTATTATTCGCTGCTAAAGTAAATTCTTTCACAGTTGGACTCCACGATGAAACAAATTATTTGCAGTGAATAACAATAGCATGGAAACAGTATCTTGTAACAGGGTTGTGAAAATTTTGTCTGTATACTTTGGTATAAAGATTGTGTGACCTCCAATGTGTCCTCCAAGCTCTCACGTGCACAGTGGTGCATGGTGCCATGGGGAAGAAAAGGTTGAGAGGCACGTCATGTTCGTGTGATGTTTGTGAGGTTCAAGATGGTATAAAACATAACATAAGTTGTGTATGCCAATGATTTACAGTTTAACATACAATGGGAGTGTGGTGTTTACCATAGGGGACTACTCATAGGCTGTGGTTTGATTTGCATGCAGAGATTCCAAAAATATGTCACTTTAATATCATGTCCTTGAGTGTATCACAAGTTTGTACAAGAACGCATTTTTAAAGAGGTTTTCAAAATCTTGATAACTGTGCTGGATTTCAATATGACATGCAACGGTTGTACATTTCTCTTCACAATTTAAAAAAAAAAAAACTGTGAAAAAATGCTGACTCAGCAGTTTTTACTTTGAGTGCGTTTGAAAAGTATAGCTTTGGTGGGGCATCTTCATTGTTTGGTCAAAAACCTCCTTTTTTGCATACAACTGAAATTCATCTGTAAAAGCAAAATTTAAAAATCTAAAGTCAAATGAAATGGCGATGCTTCATTCTTCATCAGCTTCCAACATCTTTGAAAGCTGAAATTTGCCATAGAGCAATGTTAGCTGTATAAATTCAAAAGGTGCAATTTAAAAATATTTCTAAGTGATTATATGTATCTCAAAAGTAAGATGGCAACACTGGGCAATGTGAACCACAGACTGCACAAAGTATAGTAGAAATAGATATTTATGAAGTCCAAACTTCAAAGTCCTCATAGTTTGATACTTAAACTTTGAGATTCAGTATCAGTGTATTACCCTTTACAGTGTCAATAGAGTGAACAAATTATACTGCAAGTTTGACACAGAATGCAGGCAAATATCAGTCAAAACTTGTTTAAACTGAATCCTTAGGACACTTATTAATAAGAAAGTTGTTCAATTTAAAGAGGAAAGTTTTTCGATTTAAAAGAGGTGTTTGGTTTGTAGAGGTTCTTTATCATGGATCCATTAGAATATGACTGAGAAAAATGTTCAGATTTGACAGGTTTCCAGTTAAGACAGGGTTTCAATCTATGATACATATGACAACATAGGATAGTCCCCTCGTACCCTCTTTGTGAGAACTACCAGTGTAGCCAGTGTTATTATAGGCAAGCAATTTATATACTGTGTGTTTTGAATGCATCTACCCACAGCTAGGCACACAGGCATGAGGGTGGGTGAAGCAAAGGCCAAAGCAGACAGTCTACTGTCAATGGGAAATCTAAAGAAAACATATAAATGAATCCTATCACAATAATTTTGAAAAATCTAGGGGCTCAGTTTGGTCTTCAAGGTCATTAATAGGGGCACCACAGACATTCTGTGATGTCAGGGACCAGTTTTTAATTGCACTCTTTGCTTTGATCATAAAGGGTAATTTTGTTTTTATAATGCAAGTGAACTCATTGATCTTTGTTTACGATGAATATATTAACCCCTCAGCAATGCAAAGAAAAGTTGAACAACTGAACTTTCCAGCCATGTAAACAGTAAAGTAAATTACTTTTAATTACTTCTTCCTCAATTCAACAAAAGTGAAATGAAATAACAATCATTCACCCACAGTTAACTTTTTCACTAAATCAACAGGTTTGCATTTTTTAGCAACTGGATTTTACCTTTTCCATTCACCTACCCCTCCTGTGGGTTAATTGTACTGTCCCTTACACAGTGAGCTGATATGTAAAGTGAGAATATTGGCGGTTTGAAACAATACATTAACAGGTGTGGTTGATTATATTACTCTCTGTATTTAGACTTTGTACGTTGTGTCTGCTAAGTGCTGGTACTAATGTAAAATCTACTGAGCATGTCATAAGTTCACAAGCTGTGACTGAGAACATTGTGTTAATCCCTTGATGATTTTAGCAGACATGATGGGATGGAAAAATCTTGACATGGGTGTCTTTGTGTTAGCAGCTGCTGTGGTCCTCTACTTTCTCTGTTGTTTGAGTAAGGTGGCACGGTTTTGGCTGAAAATCGTGGCAGTAGGTGTGTGGTACATACTGGTTGGAATCCTTGTCATTCCGGTGTCATTGCTGAATCCAGGAGAAATGGCCAATTCAAGGTGAGAGACAGACAGGATCATTCGGCATGATATTATTTAACTTTGAGAATTCAGACTTGTATGTTGACTGGTTTTTAAGGTAAATGTATATGGTTGAAAAACATGGCCCAGTTACTGACATTGTGTTCACCTTTACCTGTGGCTGCAACCTGTGTAACTTCTTGGTAGCAGTATTTGGTTCCTATGGCAACAAACTCTATATTAAAATTACATGAAGAGGTTCAGGTAATGGAAAGAGGACCTTATTAACTAGTTCACTATTTTGAATTAAGAGGGACATATCTGTACCAGATGTAGGTTAGCAGCCTAATTAGCTCTTATCAATTTGTAGTAGTTTTAACTTTGAATAGGTCAAATTAACAAAGTTGTTTTCCCCTAATGTTAACAGTCAACCTGTCTTAGCCTTACAGAGCAATCACCTATTTATAGTGGTCACCTTATGGCAGCCCTGTAACATTTTACATGCTCAAGGTCCTTTACAGAACAGCCACCTCCCTTGTGTGGTCTGAGTAGCCACACAATAATAGACCAGCACTTTTGTTCAAAACCTGTCAGCAAATAAATGACTTGGAATTATCACTGTCAAAAAATGCTTAGATTGCTAGCTACAAGGAAGAAACGAGTCTATTTTGACTGATTTTATATCAGATTTGATGACTGAAACATATTAATTTGTGGATGCATGTGAGTGAAAATGTTATCAGATTAAACCCCCAATTACAGAGCACAATATTGTTACCCCTGAAAGTAATGTAAACAGACATGTTAGGGATGAGAAGCAAGTGAATTGGACTGCACCATGGTATGGTATTGGAGAAAAAGTATTAACCATCTGAGGAGAAAAGTTACCTTGGCTTTCTAGACTGCAGACACATCATATGTATTGTTACATATCATATATCATATATATGTATTGTTACAAAGGTGAACGATTGTCTCAGGGATTTACTATGGATATGATGGGATGCAATTTTCTTGGCAAAACCATGACTGCATAAGTATCTCTCACTGTGTGCAAACTTAATTTGCGACCAAAATTTGCCTCTGGATAAATTCAAATGATTGTTAGCTCTCTCTACGTTTGAAAGAAAAGTTACTTCAAAGATAGACTGTGCAAAAGCAAAGCCTGTGTAATATTGTCCTCTGACCTTTATAAGAGAAATATTTTATGTTGGTTGGTGCCATGTTGTTTATGATTCTGTCTGTATGTGTATGGTATTACGTAATGTTATGTCACAGAGATGTTAGACGTGTATGTTCATATCAATATGATTCTGAACCATTTAAATTCCCCCTCAAAGAAATAATTACTGAATTATAGAGGTCCTGGATTGATGAAAAAACAAACAAAACAGGAAAACATACTATTCAGGACATGATATTATGCTGAAATTTTATGTTCAGACCAATGAGGGTTTATATGATGGATGTAAAGTCCTGACATCAAAACATTACTATGAATTGTTTTGATAGATACCGTAGTGTCTTTTTTCACATTATGAATGACCTGTACAGATTGATACCAAGTATTCCCTTATTATAAGTTGGTAGTTGTGCTAGTGTGAACATACTTAAGCAATGCCAATCTCATTACTATTTTGAATGGTATCACTATGCAGTGTCAGGAACCATAGATCTGCCATAGGCTGTTAGAATATTTTTGTTCATGCAGTTTACAGACATTTGTCATTGTCTTCTATTTGATATTGTCATCAAATGTTTCAAACGGCTTGATTTGAACTCTAATGTTATTCTTTTCAGATTATTCATTTTAAATATTCAACTAAAAGGAGCCATAACACATCTTCATGTGGTTGTTAATTGTTTTTTTCAATTTCTCAGTCTAGTTGTGTCACTTGAATCACAGCAAGTAGAACATTGTTAAAGTTTGTTTAGAATCTCTCTGTAGTTCTGGTATCCCACTTGAAAACTTCCCAAAACTACAGGGAGATTCTAGACAGGAATGCAAAACTGAAAATTTGTATACAATTTTCTTCTTTTTCTGTTTCTCAACAGTTATTTTTCATTTTGGTGTAAAGCACTGTGTACAAAATACATATTTCAATTCAAGATGGACGTGAAAAATAGACATTATTTAGAAAGAACGGAGCCCACAGTGATTTTATCTAACCATCAAAGTGCTCTTGATCAAATTGGTGAGTGAGTAACTCTCTGATTTATCCCATATATTTCAATGCATTAGAATTCTTTGCCATGGTAGAGAGAAAACATTTGAAGTCAAAATTTAACGTCCACACTGTATCTGAACAAAAAGTGGTGCTTGCATCTTGTTTCACATTTAGGATTGATAATAATTGATAACGACACATGATAACATACAGGTACTATGAAGAGAATACTCTGCTGGTCACAAGTTTTAATTGAGTGTGGTTGATGCAGAGACAAATTCTGTTTTTGTAACGGAAAATCAGTGGCAGTATAATTTAACTTACTGTGCTGTATCATTCTCGTTTTACTCTTTCGTGAAGTAATTTTTATTACAATTATATCCAGTCTTGACAGCAAGGAGCCAAAAGGAAAATTTACATTAATTACACCGATGCCACTGATTTCAGTTACATAAACAATTTCTGTGTGCATTAACCTGGCTTAATCAACACTTTTGTGACTATCAGTATAATTGATCAATGTATATTACAGGATAGCTGGGATAAATAAGCAAACAAACAAACAAACATAGAAAATAAAAATTGAAATAATTGACTGAACAACACATTAATATATTCAAGATGTGGCATCAGTATCTCTACTCCCTGGAGTAGTGATACTGATGTTGCATCCTGAATATGTTGCATGTCAGTTATTTCACTTCTTATTCAGTCTGCTTTTTCCTCTAATATTTATTTATTTATCTTGTTTTCTTTGTTTGTGGATTTGTTTGTAGGATTGCTTTTTTAGGTTTTTTATTGTGTTTATTTATATTTTGTGTGTCTGTTTGTTTATCCTAGCTTCCCTGTGTGTGTGGAGGTTCTCACATTTCATATTCTTGAAATGTTAGTGGAAAAGTTTGAAAATTAAGCCTTATACAGATGCCAAACAGACAGATGCTTTTATTGTATGGGTTTAAGATTTATAATTGAGAATTTTCAATATGATGCTTTGTGCTTCTGGATGTGACTGCAAAAATTGCACAAGAATTTGGTGAAGGAAAAATGAAAAGGTGTTGAATGTAATCAACCTGCAAAAAAACTGACCAGGTTAGATGACATCAACAATTTGATTTAATTTAATTTAATTTATCAGTTTTTATCATATTTCTGGCAGGGGTTATGGAAGCCTGGCCAAGTGGTCGGTGTACAATGCTTGCTAAGAGATCACTAATGTATGCTGGTACCTTTGGCATTGCATCCTTGCTGTGTGGTGTGGTGTTTGTGGATAGATTTAACCCTGCCAAAGCCAAGGAATTTACAAAGAAGGTCACAGACATCATCAAGAAAAAACAAGTAAGTAAATACTGGTAAATAGGTGTCATCATTATTGCTGGAAAGATCACATGTACTGTGGGCTGAAAGAAAGATAGAAAGAAAGAAAGAAAAAGAGGAAGACAGATATAAGAAAACATGAAAGAAGTATTTCCTAACTTAAGTGTATCAAAAGTGTAATAACTTCCAACAATTATCTTGAGTGTACAGAAACACAAAGATTTTAGATTTTATGTTCAAAAAACAGTGTTTGTATTTGAAAAGTGTGTTATATTTTTTACAAAAAATCATGAACATTTCTGTTGCAAGAGAGTGTCATCTATCTTTGTGATTACAGATTACATTGCGGCATACATGAAAATATTTTACTCACAGTGTTCTCAAAGTCACATTGTAATGTCAGTGTTGTATATACAAACCCTTTTCTTCAGAATAATTGTTCGTTGTAATTTTCAGACAAAAGTTTGGATCTATCCAGAAGGAACTCGCAGTTCTGGGACAGGCCGGGATATGTTGCCATTCAAAAAAGGTGCCTTTTTCATTGCAGTAGAAGCACAGGTAAGAATTTGTCATGTTTTCAAATTCTTTCATGAAATCTTGTGGCGAAAGTCTGTAGCATTTCACTGGTTCAAAATGTATCTGCTTCCCAGTGGCCTGCACCTTTCACAGCATGTATGTAGCATGTGCAACTTTTGAATTCTTCACATGCTCACCAGTAAAATAAGCAATGTATTAGCATATGTAAACAAGACATCCATCCTCCATTTTATTAATCAGTTCTGTAGATGTTATTAAGAGAAGAATTCTGTTCTTGAAAACAGGTACCCATTACGCCAGTGGTGTTTTCCAACTATAAAGACACTTACAATCCAAAGCAATACAGGTTTGACCCGTGTAAGTTAATGTTTTATCATTGTTCAGTGTTCTTTCAATATCCTATCTTGCTTTCACATTGAACAGTAGTATTGAAGTGTGTATAATCATGAATTGATCATGATTGTTGTTGTACAGGATATTTTCTGTCTGTCTAGAGTGCCTCTGATGTCATCACTGTGGTATAGTGGTTGGTATTTTTCTGTTCATTTGCAATTTGCAAGTGTTGTTCAGGAGTGGGAGAATTAAGGATGTAATCAGTTTTGTACACGACAGAGGAAAATTTCATTGGAATGAGTGAGTCAGAAATTTCAAAGTTGGATAAAGTGCACAATTTTCTTTATCATCAGGTTCTATTTCCAAATGGAATAGTTTGTAAAATGAAAGCTTATTTGAATTTTTTAATTACAGGCAATGTAATCATCACTGTATTACCACCAGTGCCCACTGAAGGCAAAACAACTGATGACATCCCCAGTTTGATGGAAGAAATCCGAGAAATGATGCTGGATGTGTACAGGAAAACTTCCAAAACATGTGAAGAAGACCATACTCAACACAATTTCACAGAAAACCACATTCAACACAGTGCAGCAAGCTAAAACCCAATCATTTTCCTTCTTTTTGCAGCAGCTTTACAATGGAAAATAATTTGATCAGATTTGATATGATTTCTAAGAAAATTTGACTCAGCTTCCCTGATTTCAGTTTAAGTCACATTGCTGAGTTACAAAGTGAAGCCTTTTCAACACTGCTGACTGTAACAAATTTAGTTTTCAGTGAGCAAAGTTAGTTCTGGTGGACTCAAAAATAGGCGTGGAAATGGGTCAAAGTTGGATACATTGTTGAAAGATTGGGCCAGGAGATTGGAGACAGGAATAAGGTATTTAGTATTGCCAAAAGTAATATGTGGTTAGACAACAGTGAAAATACTAAAGACTTTTCAAAATGACATTTCCTTGAGAATTTCATTGATGTTAGGATGCTAAACGTCCACTGTGTAGGCCACGGACTGGTACTAATCAAACATAATCTCTAACTAGCCATGTTTTATGTTATGATTTGCACAAGTACATTTTGTTACCACAGCTTTCTGTTGCTAGGCAATCATTGGACAGCATTGATGCTTCAACAGCCAGCTGTAGGACCATCATATTTGTTATAATCTGTGCTGCCAAATTCATTTGATCCTAGACCAAAGTCTGCATACGAAGTAGTGGTCGTCAGCAGGGAGGGTTGAGTTTAACACGTAGCAGGAATTATATGATAGAGAAAATCCAAGAATTTCCGAATGTTTAATTGATGGGAAATTTTACCCTTCATACTTGTGAGTGAAGTCCTGCAATTTTGAGCATGATTGAGCAAAGTTTCTGAATAATTCAGAAGATTTACAAGAAGCATGTTTATTTTTTATGTAAAAAGGAATGTGTACTTTAATAAATCTGGATGATTTTATCGTGTAAGTCAAAGTTTTTTTAAGTATAGCTATGAAACTGCACACATAGGGAGTGCAATTTGTATCTTTTGAAATCCATCAGGGTTAATATTTAATGTCATATGATCAATTCATCATACTTGAAAATGCTAATCATACTCCAGTACAATAGATTAGCATCATCAATGTCAATTTAACGTGATAAGCAATTCTCTATATGGTTCCAGATTAATTAACTCAAGGTAAACTTATACAATCTTCTCTCTAGGCCAGTGTTTCTTTCAGGTAACTCAATGCAGACTGTCTCAGTTACCTTTCAAAGATACATAATTTGAATATCTGTGAATGCCACACAATAAGCCCGCAGCCCCGACATTAAGGAATGCACACTTCAGAAAAGTCTATCTTTGCAGATTTGAATACTTGGACAGTAGCGTTGCAGTATGGTAGTGGAGCTATGTAAACGGTCTGAAATCACCAAAGTGCGCCTGCAAACTGCGCCGGCGCATTTCAAACTGCGCCCCCATTTTGCGCCGGTATATTGCGCCGCCCAAACTGCGCCCTTACTCTGCGCCATTGCGAAGTTTCAATGTCAAGCACGGTACTAATAGTCTATTTTGGTTTAGTCAGGCGATTTCAAAGAAATATTCATGTTTTTCGTGGGGAATATGGTGAAATGTGTCACTAAAATGCGGAGGATGGGAGTAATTTTTCCGACACGTATGTGAAGTATGTAATAACATCACCCGAGAGGGAAGGTAACTCTGCCAGTCGAGTGTCATTTGCATCGTAAATCGACCTTTGAATCTGTTTGTAGTTTCTACCCGAACCTTGTCGGTAAATACTTTCACAGTTAAAAAAGACGCTAAATTTTACTCTCAAACTATTTCGATGGCCAAATATCTCTGCCATTATACGTTTCGTAGGGTAACTCTATATTCAGTATATGGCGAGAGTGTCCTCTGTCTCAGTGTCTGAATAGGTGGTGCAGCCGTAAACCGGACACTCCATACTCGTTCCCTCCTTTGATCAGAACCTCGTGGACCGTAATTCTTGCTCTAATTCTGCGACCTTTGAATCGTCCAATAATATGACCCCAAATGATAAGGAATGCGACTGATTCTGAGAGACTCAGTTCATAGAAGAGTCAAAGTGCGATCATGTTTGCGACTGAAGTTGAGACACCCATTCGCTTTGTGATGTATACATGTATTTGCGAGTGAATTTGAGACCTGGTCTGAGACTCTCATTTAACGTGCAAACAGCAAATGCGACCGTTCTTGTGACTGACTTCCTGTCGTAAGGTATGTAAGGGTTCCGGAAATCGACAAGTGCATGGCTAAAGTTAGGAGAGCGAATGTTAAGGCTTGAAGTGTACGTGCTCACTTTGAAAGTGTGAGCGATAGTGAGTATGTGAAGTGAACTCGGTCTGTACATAGCATTTATTTCATCACTTTGGTCGAATGAAAACTTACGATCAAAGTCATTGCTAAAACAGCGATACGATCTCCATGGAAGTACAGAGTGCTGTGTATCATGAGCGAACCGCTTAGTGAATTCATCATTGAAGTCCCCGATGGAAATTATTGCAACACACTTATTTTCAAACACCAAGAATATATTCGTCTAAATAAAAATATGAATGAGACATTCATCTTTACATAATGGAGAATAGAATATTATATCTGACTACAAAGAACTTTATTCACTAAATCCCGATGGGTATTTATATAGTTATGTCAAAAACGGGAGTCACGACCGTGATTAGGTATTCAGAGTCAATTAACCTTGAAACTGACCAAACGATAGCACACAATTACATACAATCTAGGTCTAGAGTCCTGTGACACTATGGCGGGTTTCCGAGTCCCTGTCGCGGTTTGGAAAACGACCTGCTGACAGCTGATGACAAACGCGCTCATACTTTTGATCATAGACCCTGGAGCGATGTTTTGATGGATTTCTAGCTTCCTTACCCTATAAACAACTTGAAACTAAAATGAAAGACGAAAAAAGATCCGTGAACGGACGAGAGGTTCCTGTAGAAACTTCAGATATTTACTGAGGCGGATCATCTATTTTTTTACATCCATGGGCGGATCATGGAAGTGAAATTTACCTCAATGGATGGATCAATCGGAGCACCGAGAATATGGCATTTCCCGTTTGATTTGAAACGACAACTGATATCGTGTCATTTAAATACGGGCTTTAATTGTTCATTCATTTTAGTTATTATCGTCGTGCCGTTTTAGAAGATTTTGAGGCGCTAAACGACATTATGTGTTGGTTCATTGCCATGGAATCCTATGTCAACGAAAGGCGGTGACTTTTTCAAAGTTGAATAAAATTTCCTTTCTGGTTGTGTTAGTCAATAAAATCTAAATATTTTTGTTCCCAACTGATCATAAACCCTCGATTCTCCCGTCTATGATTCCATATTTACTGACTCATTCTTTCTCTTCTTTGTCGATCGATAAAAGTAATTTTATCTTCAATACTCTGTCCTAATTTGATAGATGTAACATCTTCACCTATATTGTCATTAGTTTCTATTACCAACGTACAAAAACTTGGGTCTATGATTGCATGAACGGCCGTATTTTATGCATTGGGAAGATATATTCATGTTGCAGTCGGCCCGAAAAAACCCGAGGATGTTTAGGCGATAACAAAGGCGATGACTCAGTTGAATAAAACAAAACGAAATTTTTTTGACATCATATTTTTATCTTGGCATCGGTCGATGTGCGACCATACGCTGATCGCCCATATTCTCCATAAAACATAAAGCTAGTCATAACAATTCTGCGACAAATCCGTGGTGTTTCTCCCCGTGAACGTCCATGAACCCGTAGCCGCGACCATTGTTTTTTTATCTGTTCCGCGCTTGATGATTGGTAGAATTAATGTATCAAAATTTGAAGACACATGTGACTAAATCCTGTGATTGTTAGACAATTGACGGTGTATAGGGGCGAGACGGAAGGCAACAACAATCCAAGGACCAAGCTAGGGAGCATCATGCATTGCATGCTTTCTAACAATGAGCCGCCTGTTTCCATAATATCTATATACCATACGAAATCCGGCTTTGACCAATGTTCCTGTCCTGTTTCGGAGGATAACTTTCGAGCTGCGTAACCGATGTTGAGGTTCAGATATCCGAATATCTTACGTGTTCGAAAGGCTTATTGATTTACAGTGAATACAACTTTTGTATAATTAGTTTACGTGTACATAACCCAGCACAAGGGGCAAAGCCAAATACTGTACTTACCAATACCAGGTTGGAAAATTTCAGCGAGTCGCTCTCATCAGAGGTCGAGGAAAAAAAATATGTCGGTATCGTTGCTCCGCCATGTTTATTGTTGTTTGTGCGACTAGTTTGAAAGTCATAGACTTTCTTAACGGTGAAATTCATATTGCCATTCAATATTTTACACACGAAGTAACCTGTCACCTCCATTCGGTAGCAAAAATGTTTACACAGAATGTTTTTATAGTGAAAACTAGCTCCAGGCCGTGACATGTCTCTAGTTACGAAGAAACTTCGTAAATCAAAATCGACATCAACATTGAGCGGTGATCGTGAACCGTTAAATAAATGTCGGCAAAATAAAACATCAAATGGCCAAACTTTTGGGAGAGAGAGAGAGAGAGAGAGAGGGAGGGAGGGGGGGGGGTTTCTGCAGTCGCGAACTGATCATGGTCTTTAGGATGGATAAATGCAGGGTCTGTTTACAAATTTGCACTGCACAGATATCGAAAATGTACAGATACTTTCCCGAAATTTGACTTATTTTATAACATGAGTAGAACAAAACCAAAAATATTGACGTTACTCTTGGATGTTTGACTCGCAAGTTTGCTAAAGTTAGATTACATGTATACTTATAGAAAATGGTCGCCGTAGTCTTCTGTTCAAAAAATATATATTCTTCAACACCACGTTTCTGATGATCGGTGATGTCACATTTTATTATTTTATAAATATAAATTAATGCACCGATTTCAAACCGTAATTATTTTTTCTTGTCGAATGAGAGAGTTTTTAGTAGTTCTGTAGACAAAACGATCGAAAAGCAGAGTATCTTGGTAATGGCACGACATCTACGCTATCGTTTAGCTGCAATAATTGTACAGTTGCAGCCAGAGCACTGGGTAAGCCGAATTCGGAACGTAATAACGCCAGTTGCAGCGGCGTCCTAGATTGACTGTACCTTTGTCATTTCTGTTGAAGTACACCTATTATTGCTAAAAGCATTGTGGGCTTCATGAAACGTTGTTTCTCTGTACTTGTATACTGGTTTTGCCGTTATATTCCGTGTCGTATAATCTGTTGTTTGCATGTCAACACATTAGCCTGTGTACAACCTCCAGTGCACACTAATCGTGACCGTAATTTACATAGACATAAACATTCGATCCCGTCCGTGAATGTCAAAGGTGAACGGGATTAACTTGATCCCGGGTATCAAGTCCCTGGCCTTTAATGGAGATGCAAAATTCACAAATTTTGACTGCTGCTGAAGCCATATCCTTCACGATACCGCCAAGTGAGTGTAATCGTCCCATGGTCTTGTACCTCCAAGACTCCATTCTGAAAACATGTCAAAAATCTTACTGGCGAAAGATATATTTTCACACCTTATTGAAAGAAAATTTCTTTACTGCAAGCTCCTGTTTGAGAAGTAACTTATGGTACTGTCCGCTAACTACCTCCATGTGTCCACGTACGTATGTGCGTAGTCTCAAAACAACTACTATTAAGCGTAACTTGTTGCAAATTCACGTCATTTTTCGAGCTGCATTTTTTAGGGCACGGATATTAATATCTACAGTCTACACTGCTAAAGCGTCCTGCTACGCAAGTGCGATGCGACTACTCGATGTTGTGACACTCGGAGGAAGTGTTTTGGCGCAGAGTAAGGGCGCAGTTTGGGCGGCGCAATATACCGGCGCAAAATGGGGGCGCAGTTTGAAATGCGCCGGCGCAGATTGCCGGCGCACTTTGGTGTTTTCAGACCGCTTACATACCTGGGTAGTGGGATGAACACCTTGGTACCTTCTTATATGCATTCTTAGTAAAATATAAGTAAATGAAAGAAAATGAAAATGGGTTATTCACATGCTGGACAATTCATTCTGTAATCTTTGCCAACATTAGACATGATAATAAGTACAACTAGGTAACAAAGGGGTTTGTCTATTCTGCAAAGTTCCCAGGAGGAGTTGAAGCAGCTGAATTTTTTCTAAGCGACAAACCTAACATTTTTTTCCTTTGTGTTTTATGAATGGCATTGATTGTCCTCCAAGAGATTAAATGATAGTGGACTTTGTCATGTTAACACTTTGTACTGACCTGACCAGGTCAATGAAATGCACGATCAGCCCAAAGTACACTCTCCTATCAGAATTGAAATCTGTTATCCACTTAGCATGCATCTTGAGAGCCACTGTAACTAGCCAGTGTTATGATAATACGTGCAACTGCCCTACCCATGTTAGACTGAAAGATACGTCGTGTGTGGGCGCTCCGGCACACTACGACTGAAGGCACATTGTACTTGGCCGTGGCAAACTCAACAGAAAAAAGTACCGCCCACAACTGACATTACAGACTTCTCATATATGTAAATTATGGTAGTGTAATTTGAATATTCATCACATGGGCTATTTACGTACATAATGACCATAATGACATAATATATGAATGTATATGAAAAGAAACAGCCATAACCCTGCATCTAACTGCAAAACAATTGCCTTCACTGTGCTTCATCAGGTTTATTCCCTGTCACATGGAAGTTTTCAACTTTCAACACACTACATTGTTAAAAATCAGTTGAGAAATGTATCAAAGATAAAGCACTCCAAGAAATAACACTCTCTACAACAAGAATCAAATACAGTTGGGAATTAGGAGCAAGAACTTCTTTCATAAATTATTCCCAGGTTTTACATTCATCAGCATATGTCAGTGACAATATATAGATATGACATATAGAAATGGTTGATTTATTTTATAGTCTGTTATGTAACTCTCATAGTGTAAACTATGATATGTCAATCAACTAGAAACTCCAAATGAAGTGCCTGCTCCACTAAAAGATAAAAGAAAGCAAAAAACTGAAATCAAATCCATTCTTTGAGACATGTTTAAATGATGCGCTAATGGTCACTGTGGAACCACCTACATTGAACTAAGTCTGTTCACTCAATACAACCTCTCTCTCTCTCTCTCAACACTTCAGCAAAATTTGAAATGATTCAGTTTTGAAAGAACTCCAAGAAGGCAGTGGAGGAAGATGTGTATTATACAGTTGTATTTATGCACTCAGGAATTACTATGTATCCTATTTTTGTTGTGATTTCTGTTATTTTGATCTTGTTCAAGACTTGTCTTTTACAACTTGCTGTTGACTATTTGTAATATAAGCAAATTTTTGGTCTAATGTGATGGGTTAAAATAAACCTGAGTGTATATCAAAGTATTTCTAACACATACACGAAAATATTTAACCTGTTTGTGGATAACACACACCAAAGTATTGCAAGCCTAAGTTTGCCTTTTTTCCCATTGTCTGGAACTGGCACACAAAGATGTGATGTCAGTGGGATTCTGTGATCTGATTGGCTTAAAAACATTTCTATTGAAAACTCAGTTCTCATAGAAGTGATGTCATTGTGTGTGTGTGTTTATGTGCACTTTCCTCCATTTTTACACCCATGAATCGCTGACTCTGATAATCCTAGTGATGTACTGTTCTGCAAGTCCCTATGCTGTCACAGTGTATATTGAGTGCAGAAACATTTGTTATACTGTTTGGCTCTTCAAAGGAAGAATTTAAGCTAGATTGTCAAGTCCCACATGCCTGCTTTGCCTAAAATACTGATGTAACCTGTGCCGATGTGCCATATATTAGGGAGCCGTCATTATTTACAGCCTTGGGGGGGGGGGGGGTCGGAGGAATTGCTTAAGAAACTCCAAAATTTTGAGTAACCCCCCCCCCCTGCCAACCATGACGTGTTTAAGTAACCCCCCTCTCTGCTACAGAAATTTTGAGTGACCCCTGTAAAATGGATTGCTGCTGCGACAGGCCCTGTACAGACCCTGATTAAACCCTGTGGTACAGGTCTGTGTTGGAAAGAGGTTCCATCGCTGTGACAGGGGCTGATGTACAGGTCTATATCTAGTGCTCTGATGACATGCAGTGTTCTCCGTAGGAATATTTTACAAGAGGGCAAAGATGTGGTGCAAAAGCAGGTCAGGAGGGGGGTGTCCCCCTCGGAAACCAAAATATTCTGGACCAGGAAAGAATTTCTAATTTGTTTTACATCAAAAAGTTAGGGACTGGTCAGTTTCTTCGGCCTGGGGGGGGGGGGGGCGGTGGATTATTTTTTGCCGACGTCAAAAAGTGGCTGACCCCCCTATTCCAAATTTTGAAAACAGGGTGACCCCCCATTCCAAATTTCTAAAACAGGGTGACCCCCCCCCCCCCCGGGCGCGACAAAGGTAAAACAAAAGATGGACATAAATTTTATATATATATATATATATATATATATATATATATATATTATGTTTTACATTTTACATATATTTATATTTTAAATAGTCATTCTATGTTTTAGTGAAATTGTTGACATGTCAGTTGTAAGATAGGAATTTCAAAGTGTCAATCTTAAAGTTTAAATACAGTACATTTTGAATGAGCTGTATTTTGAATGAGCTGTGAATGTATTTCACACTTTCTCTGCTTAACCAGATGTCCTGAACTGTTGTACAGAAATGGATGTCAATCATTAATATCAAAGAGGAAAAAGCAGTGAATCAAAAACTTTGATGGGTGTTAAGACTTGCCAACCATCCAATTAAATCTACTGAGGAGCCATAGAGAGCTTTTTTAGCCAAATCTGATGTGTACAGTGTCTGAGAGGATCTTTTCTTGTGTAACATTGAAACCATAAAAGCACAGCTAATAATGACAAAAACTGCCTTTTTTAACTGTTATTTTGTTCATAAAAAAGCATCTTTCTACAGAAAACCTATGAAACAAAGGAAAATAATTGCATCAATGAGAAGGAAAGATATCTTGTCATTTTTTATCTCTAAAATAAGTCACTGTATCAAATATATATTGTGAAATATTTGTGCATGTTGCTTTCTCATACTGAATTCTCACAGAGAGAACAGAAAAGTATCAGGAATTTGTCATCCTTTTCATATGAAATGCAGATTTCATAATGGTACACTTTCACTTAGCAAACATCAAGATATCTCTGAAAGTATGGCGCCCGAAGGGCGCGCCAAAAAATATGAAACATCCTGATATCTCTGATATATTGCCTTGTATATTAAAGTCATGCACCTGAAGGGCATGCTGAAAGATGTATGATATATTAAAGTAATGAGCTTGAAGAGCACGCTGAAAAATATTGAACATACAGATATCTCTGATGTATGTATGCTTGATATTTAAAGTTGGGCGTGCTGAAAAATATGACTGATTATTAAAGTTACGCGCCCGAAGGGCGCGCCGAAAAATACAACTGAATGATGAATTTGTGGCTGACACTAGCATTTTAGGCAATGATGAGCCTGTGTCAAAATTCAAAAAACACACTGACCCCCCCTATTGGGCATTTCAAAAACATGGTGACCCCCCCTATCACCAAAGTCAAAAACAGGGTGACACCCCCCCCATGAATCCACCCCCCCAGGCTGAAGAAACTGACCAGTCCCTTAACGACAGAAAAAGAATTCCAATCATGACTCTCTCACTGCTCGAACCAGAACCAAATATTACTTCCCGCTTCTGTGCAGATCGTACATCAAAGGGAGACGTATACCCATATTGTCCCAACAGGAGCAGGCATCCCCGGATGTCCTATACAGGTATTCACAAGTCACCTGAAAAGATAAAACCTGATTAAGTGTGGCATTTATGTAGACAGTGAGGGCGTATGCTGTCGAGTGAGAATCTTGTCTGTCATTTATTCTGACATGAATCCCTAGTCTTGATTTATATCGTGGTCATACCGCATTCAGCGATCAGCGAACAATTCAACATTCGGATGATCCTGGAGTGGCAGCGTTTACCATGTTCAAACATTCCATGGGGTCGTCATTCGTTGATGTAACTGTTAGTGCTTGTTTTTTAAATTCAAATTTATTTAACGAGCCCCTGTCGGTATTACAGTTCAATGCAGGCACAGTTGAAAATCAAAATGTACTCAGTACTAGCCTGTAACATTAAAGGCTTGCCACGTCGAATAGCTGATCATTCTCGTCTCAAGATCACAATAACGTGAAACACATAGTGTAATGAGATTTTAGTTTCCACTTGAAACCATCTGTATATATATATATATATATATATATATATATATATATATATATATATATATATATATATATATATATATATATATATATATATATATATATATATTTAAAAACTATCTACTGTTGATTGACCAATCAGAGTGCTCAATTCAGGGTGTTTTATTTACTCGTAAAGCCTTGGTCACCAAATTCCAGAAACTAATGACAGCGCCGTAGTAAAGTACTGTCCAATCAAAAGTGAACATGTCATATTCTGTAGACATCTGGTACGTTTTAATATTCAAATTTGGTAACACAGCGGAAACCAGCTGCAACACAAAATCTGCTGTGCCCTAGGGCATTTATATAATGTGCCCTAGGGCATTTATAGGATGTTCCATTACATGGGAAGGCTATTTCACAAATAAAAGTTTAATTCATATCCTAAACATGTTACATTGACAAAGGGGACGGTTGACCGTAAAACACATTGAAAACGAAAATATATCAGTTAGGGGCAATAGTTTTTAAGTCGGATAAAACCCTCGTACTCGGGCTCTTCTGGTATATAAAGTCCAACCCTACGATAAAATGTCTCGGCCTGCGGCCTCGACATTTTATCGTTGGGTTGGACTTTATATACCAGAAGAGCCCTCGTACTCGGGCTTTATCCTATACTTAAATATATATATATATATATATATATATATATATATATATATATATATATTATATATATATATATATATATATATATATATATATATATATATATATATATATATATATATATATATATATATATATATATATATATATATATATATTATATGTGTGTGTACATATACCGGATATGAACATACATATCTCAAGCATACATATTGCTGTTCTTTACTATTATTGTTGTATTAATTCATAACTTCACTAAATGCTTCAGTACATATCAACAAAATTGAGTAGCCCCCCTTTCTTGTTCTCCACTTTTGAGCAACCCCCCTTGTAGCTTTCCATTTTTGAGTAACCCCCCTCAGATTCCTCCGACCCCCCAGGCCATAAATAAGCAACAGTAAAATTGCTCACATGCACACGTCACTGATAAGAAAAACCTAACTTTAACTAATGTTTTGCGGCTGGGAAATGTGACTTCACAATAAATGCAGGTATAATGTGGTTGCAAAAAAATGGAAAAAGTCCATGGAAATTTGCCGTGTAAATTTTCTCCTGTAGTACTGTTTGATGCGGACCATCGCTGGTGCAGTCAGTCAAAAAATACAGTCGTAGTCTTACACCATGGAGCTAGAAACGGATCTGGCTCCATGCTTACACCAATACGTTGTACCTCTGTATAATCGCTGATGATCTATACATGTCTAGGTACACATGGTCAAGTGCCAATGTACTCTTGGATCGCACGGCCAAAACCGGTATCGATTTATCACTGTGACAGTCCCTCCTCCGAGCAAGAGACGTCCTTTTCTAGCTCCATGGGTCAACCTATGGAGGTAAGGGTCAGCCATAAAGGTGCGGGATTGCTGGATAGCCAAAATAGCCAACTTTGACATATTTAGCAGCTATTCAGCTAAGAGGGTTTACAACAATGACTCAATGGATAATTAGCGGCTAGTCAGCTATTAAGTTTGGGACCTAATGACGGAAACTTAATAGCTGCTTTGGGGTTGTTGAGCAGCTATTCAGCTATTCTGCTATGATACCAAAATCCTTGGCTATTCAGCTAATCAAGCTAATAGCCGTTTTTAGACGCTATTAGCCAATGTTAGCTGGCTATTAGCTGGCTATCAGTTATTTTCTTATCAATCTTATTCATGCAAAAACACTGTCATGTTTTCCCGTATTAATTATTGTCTTGCCTGGAAACTTATACTCTCATCATTAACACACCGAATGAGGTGACATACAATTCTTACGTGTATTTTCTGACTTTTTTATTACATTTCCAACATTTTCTTACGAACTTTTAAACTCGAGAAGTCTTGCAATGTCATACAGTGCGATTACTATTGCAATGCAGCACCTGTTTGTCGATATCTTTCTTATTTTAATACACCAATTGTTTCTTCTCTTTAGGACAATTTCTGTCATAAACGACACACGGCTTGCAATGTCAATGTATTGCAGAGGAAAATAGTAGATATGTAATATGAGGTTATTACGAAAATACCGCAAAGGATGCACGAGGACATTGGCGTAGCGTATCGCCCGACGCGAAGCGGAGGGCGATGCGCGGCGCCAATGTCCGAGTGCATCCTTTGCGGTATTTTCGTAATAACCTTTTATTATACATCTTACATTCCTGATCGGGGCATCAAAATGTCGGAGTAATGACCGTTTTCGTGCAATGTCAACAATTTTTCTTCCGATTTTATCGCGCCAGTGTGGAACGCTACCTCGGACGCGCTTCTGCAAGTTTTGGAGTGTGTGCACTACCCACTGAGGTACAGAGCGCGCGCGAGACTTGTTCTGGCACTCGTCCAGGGGTCCCTTGAAACCGTTCTAGAGTGAACGCGCAGATACAGCCGCAGGGAATGGGGCGCCTTGAAACCGTGCCGTACGGAACGGACGCGAGTTCCGTACGGCTTTTTAGCGCACGCTAAATTCTATTGTTCTCGATGGTAGATGTAGAATAATGCGTTATATTGTATTTCCTGTACTCTTAAAATAGGGCAAGGTTCTCTAAAAGAACCTGAATTATTGAGTTTTGTTCGTATGTCGCAATTCACTGTCATTTATGCTCGGATTGCCATCAAATAAGCAAAAGCTAATTGAATGCAATTTGTGTAACTATACACTTATTTAAGCAATCATAAACTTGATTCTTGCATGTGTACTATCTATATGCTGATAATTTAATTTATTGTGCTTTTAACGTTTTCCAACGGTAGACAAAACGGTACAGATTCATTGATAAATTTGCAGTGCATTGTCAGTATTAAAACTACATGTATAAATTCTTGCTTGGACTGTAATTTTCAGTTTTATATGTAAGAAATGACACTGATAGTCCTTGTTTACTGCCGTCTAAGGTCAGTTGGATTGTATTATTTCAATGAGGGAAAGGCAGATTCCAGTTATCTTTTCAGAAAGGCAGTGTTTTAAATTCAATTATATGCACGTGTGGCCGATTAGATGATTCTCAGAAAGCAAAAATGAGGATATTTTTTTAAACATGTTATTCACATATATTTTCAACACAATAAAACTGTCGAGGGAAGAACATAGCGTTCGTAACTCAATGCCCCGCCACCTAAACATTTTAAAGTATTCGCTTTATTATCGTTTTCATCAGGCATGTGTAAATGGACCTATCAATGTTTTCCATCGGTGTGGGAGGGGTGAGAGAGGGCCCACGCGGGGGGAGGGGTGAGAGAGGGCCTATCGGGGAATTTTACATTTGTTTCTAAGCCATGTCAAATTCCTCACCCCTATGCTACAAAAATATGTCAAATACCAAAGATGGTGATATCAGTCGAAATTAAAACTACCATTAATTTTTGTGGCATTGTCAACACCCCCACCCTCAACCCCCTTACGGGTTTGCGGTCACGATTTGCGGTCAATATCCCTTGTTTACACGCACTCTCCCTCTGGTGGAAAATATTGGTACGGGCATCAGATCACATTCACACAATCTATATTCATTTAAGATTTCACAGCTATTTATTCTGAGCATTATAATTGTACATCGGGAACGTTGGCTATAATACAACAATTCTAGTCATTACCGTTTTGTATGATGTAATGAGCATAAGTTTAATTTGTAACTCGATATTACTCTAGTTCAGTACCCCCGTGTCTAGCATATACATTTTACTTTCGTTTCCACTGGATTTCTTTGTACAAGAACCTTTTGTTGCAGTTTTAACGTTTTCGAAAGGTAGAACAAGCCATTGTATAGGAGTGGTTTGCAACCATTAAAAACCTTACTTGGAATTTAATTTTTACGTGTTATGTATAAAGACTAGGAACCATGTTCATTTTAATTCATTATGTACAATGTTATTACCATGGCAATAGACATTTTATTTTATACGAGTTTCCTTATGTAGTCTTCTTCAATGTCAACATTTTTTTCTTTTTTCTGTGTCCAAAACTAAACAATTGTTGATGCTAGGCCCAATTAATCAGAACTTAATTGTGTCATTTTGATAGATCCAAAAAGTCATTATGTATGCCTTTAAAACTGTAAAATGTCGTCAATATATGTATACATTGTTACGACCACTGGAAGTCGGCAAGGCAAATGGAAATGGTGGTCTTAAATTGTCTTTAGCAAAGTGGTACAATTCCAAGCGGAACTGCTTGTCGCAACAAAAAATTGTCAAATAAAGGAAATTATACATAAGTTTTGATAACATTTCCACATTCTTATTTTATTAATGAACGTCACGTAGAAGCAGCAAGAATTAACTTTATAATATTGAAAATTATCTCCACTCTAACGTGACCAAGTAACAAAATGTGTATTTTCTTTAGCTTTGAAAAACTGTGTCCACAGACCCTGTACTGCGACGAGAGCTCTCTTAACACGCTTGTCCACACTGCTAACTCCGTCCGGATGCATCAGTCCATGGAGAACAGCCACGAAGCAGCTCGACGCAAAAGTACAATAATCGTCGTAGAAAGTCACAGCATGAAACTCCTATCACTAGGACGTTTCCAAATAACAGTAATGTACTCACATGAACTCTGATACCAGAACTTCCTCAAATGTCAACAGGCACACAAAGTTTTTTTAGACTGCAGTCACAATTTTGGCACCAGCGGGAAAAAAGTCCGTAAAGTCGGCCTCGGTCTTAAAAACTGGGAAACTCAGTGGACGTGGACTTACGACTATAAAAGCACTTACGGAAAGTCCAAGTGACATGGCAATGAACACGTTTATATACGACAAAAAATACATGATGCATTTTGTTATACTATTTTTAGAGGAATGGTATTTATGATTTTCGGAGGAAATATGTAGATACATTTTAGATACTTTCATCAAAAGTTGTATCAGGTTTAAACGCCCTCTATCATTTCCCGAGTGACCAGGTAACATAGTTTGAATTCCTTTTCTTTTTCTTATTTGCGTAATAAAGTGTTTATACATAAATTTTGCGACATGCGATTTTGACTGATTTTTACGTGTTCGTACTCCTGTTTTTGTCGGCAACATTCTAACGATTTTTTATACATATTTTCTATATTCTGAACGCCACTTATTATCAGTAATTTTCACAATCAATATTTATTTACGCATAATATTCAAAATTGTTCATCCGATTTTCGCAACATAAATTTATTTTTTGTAACATGAAATAAATTGATTAGGCCTAAATATATAATTTCGGTAGTGTCGTCATATTTCCTAAAATATTACACTGCAAAGAATTACTTGATAGTAACAAAGATTTTTGAAATTTTCTTATAGTTAGTGATTTTCTTCAAGTTGTAATTCACAAACAGTTTCATCATCTTTGCCACAAACTAAATGCTGTACAACTTCCATAATCCATTTTAAGATTTAGCTCACCTTTGAACCTCATCGTTTCCTAAATGTGTCTAAAACAATCTTACGTAAGAAGCACGTGCTCATGTCTTCCAGTCAAATTTAAGATGCTCTTAGAGCAGGGGGTATATCGATCAGTTGGATTTTGTCTGGACATCAAACTGTCTTTTCTTCTATTTGGATCACCGTCCCTCAACAAAGGGGCCGTGTTTGGATAAACATTTTCCATTCATTTCCACTCGACAATGGAGTAAGCCAGTCGGTCAGTTATAATCAGTGTATTAGTTGTCCGTCATGAGTCAAGTAGTCAGCCATTTCTGAGACATTCAGTTAGCCATGCAGTCAATCAGGTATCCCATGCTAGGTAATTCTGTTTTCAGGAAGGCTTACTTAAGGTAGTATGCACCTCGAAAGTGAAAGACTTAAACTTTTGCTCTAACTTTCTCGAGGAATCTTTTTAAACATTCTCTTTCAAAATCAAGAATAAGAATAGGGGGTCACCGTGCAAATTTTGGTACTATAGAAACAAATACACAAGATTTACCGATATTTGAAATTCAAAATGGCCGCCATCCCTGTGTTAACTCTATGGAGAAGAATAAAAATTTTCGAATTTCGAAAAAATAAGCCGGTGAAAAGTTTTTTTTTTCACCAAGAGCTTTAAAATGAACCCCCACAAGTGGTATATCCGAACAGAATTGTAAAAGTTTAAGAGTCCGAATGTCTGTCCCCGAGGTGCGTTCTACCTTCACCAGTCAAACAACGGATTTCGCACGCTCAACGGGAATAGAGCGTTTGAAATTTGGGTAAATATTGGATAACTTTATGGATGGGTGAGTCACTGAATTATTCCCATACCAGATTTCTCATACATCTTACTTTAAAAAGCCGTCTCCGGGGGATAACCAAGCAGACTTAGGATTTGGGTAATTTACATATAGTTATATTTTGACAGTGTGGACAATTAAAGCGGCACCCCTGCCAAGCAGAGGGATATTACCCTGAAAAATTAACAAATAAATGAGTGCTTCTCGTTCAATATTGTGTATCTCTCACTCCATAATCCTAACGTACACTGACTGGGCCTTTACTTGACCTGACTAACGGATCAAATTGTCTATGACCGAACGACGTAAAATTTGACTGAAGTAAGGCGGCGTATGGCGATCTGTCTGACAACTATGGACATCAGAAGTGACTGATGAAAATCGTTACCAAATAGAATTTAACATCTGCAATTTTATAATTAAAAAGAATTTACACACAAATTTAAAACTTTCATATGACGCCGTAAGTTTTTTGAAATACTTATATTAAAGCCTAATGATATTTGGAGGATCACGTGACAGATTTACAAACAATTCAGCAAATAGATAAGGTAGGATCCACAAACTCTTTGGCGTTATATAGACTTGAATAATTTTCGAATAATTATTAAATTGCAAGGCAGTTAAATGCAAATCTGAATAAATTCCTTGTTTGAGAATTAAGAATATGCAGATTACGTTAACGCAAATTTTAATCGCTTGCAATGATTGCAGATATTATTCAGGCCTTTTGCAGTAAACATTATGCAGATTAATCATTGACCAATAATAACTTAGTGTAGGATTTCATCATTTGTTTGAAAAGGACAAAATAACGAACACACTTCGGCCATATCCTCTATGTAAGAATTTCATGAAGTCAAAATATCTGAGACAAACGTACTATTTTCTCATTAAAGTTTGTTTATTGTCTTGGAACCCAGTGTTTATTTCACTCCCCGATTCAGACATAACTTTTTTCCGAAATAATATTCCTCGGAAACTTCTAAATCGATCATGAGTTTGAATGTTGTTGAGCGACTGGTGGTTCTTGGTGGGAAAGGTCTCGGCGAATCGGCGATATCGCGCCGTTATTTATTTCAAAAGGATACATTATATCCATCAAACACCATTGAAGATTTATTTCTGCATTTGGTGAAAAGGCCAGGTAAGATCTATTCTTTTTCAAACTACTATTTATATTTCGTGTAAATCTTACTTTTGAAACTTTCATTCTTAATTTATCGTTTGCAAACCAACCCGTCACATTGGAAATAGGGGCTATAGACATAAAATGTGATGTTGAATGAGTTGAACCCGATGGTAAAAATACATTCAAATAAAGATTTGCTTTAAGGTAGTATGCGCCTCGAAAGTGAAAGATTTAAACTTTTGCTCACACTTTCCCAAGTAAACATTTAACCATTTTTTCACCAGATCAAGAATAAAAATCAGGGGAAGCTGTTCAAAATTTGGTACAAGGAACAAGTTCCCTAACATTTTCCGATATTTGAAAATCAAAATGTTCGCCAATCCTGTTAACCCAATTGGAAAAAATTAATTTTCCGATTATTGAAAAATAAATTCGGTGAAATTTTTTCTTACTCAAAGAGTGTTAAAATGAGCCGCCAACAACAAGTGATAGACTAGAAAACAGTTACAAAAAATTGAGACTTCAAATATCTATCCCAGAGGGCCATTATTCTACCTTAATGGCAACACAGTTATCCCATTGAAATCACTGGCTTGGCTCTTTGAGCTTTGAACTCAGTCCATGACGAACTTGCCAGAGATTGTACAATAAATAGGATCAACAAACATCTTACAGTTTCGGACGCCATCATTTGAAAGTATCGTCTGTCACTCAAGAATGTGTTGTTTTCCTGCCAAACTAAAAATTCGACGAAAAGAAAACAAACGAACTTTCATAAGTTTTCTTAAACTGCTACAAATAAACTAAATAATGTCAACACATACATTAACAATCACATCTATGGCGAGGTCTATTATTTTGAAAAAGAAGTTTCCCTTGAATTCAAATTCTTACTCCAACCAAAAAGCTACAGAAAATCTGTTTTTAAACTTATTAAATATTATTGTTTATTCTCTCTACCAAGGCACAGGGCCAGACAAGAGTTAGTGTTTGGTGGACGTGTCATCATTGTTTTCATTCTAAAATCTTCCAAAAATTTTTAGCTGAGTAAATTTAAGATAACTTTAGAATCAATGCCACAACATTTGTACTCTGCTTCCAGTCTAATTCACATGCTGTGAACCATACAGCTCATTGCAAACGACTGAAAACAATGGTTTACTTGTTTATCCTTGTTTACTCTAAGTCACGTAATAATGAGGTGTAATTCAGCGGCTTCAGTTTTTTACTGTTGAAGAGCGCGCTGTCAACGATTTGACCCAAGTATAATCGTTCACACGGGTTATTTTATATCTATAATAGAAAGGTGGTTCGAAGTCGAGATTGTTGACACAGCCGGAAGTGAAGAATTTCTTGAACTGAAGAAATCCTGGATCAATACATCGAAATATTTCATGATTGTTTTCGCGTTGGATGATTTGAAATCACTGGGTGACGCCATCGACGCATGCGCTCTGATTAAAAACCTTAAAGGTAAGATCGTATTTTGTTAGAAGTTTCAATTATCAGTCATTAAACAGTGGAAGCACAGAAGTCATCAGTTACATATGTTAAAGATTAACATTCAGAACGTTAATTATCAAATAAAGCTTTATTTACATGCGTAATTTAATTTTTATCGATAAGTTACAAGAATACAAATAGTCGCTTGAAAGTTTTACTTCAAAATAATGAAAAGGTAAAAGACAGATATTTGTTATATAGACAGCTTGAACTGTCAATTATTTCAATTGTTCTCAGTCTTGCGAAATAATAGAGGACATTCACTCCAAAGTTTCAAATTTTAGAACAATAATGTTTCCAAAAATACTCCATGTACGGTACATGTGTGTCCTGACATATCCATTTATCTCCAAGTACACATTTAGTGCAATATATTTGTATGTTTGTATACAGATTAGGGCTTGTATTAATATATGTGACTAAATAGAAACCTAAATATATCAGCAAACTAGTGTCATAAATAAGGATTTTTTTCTGTTCTTCGGGTTGAGCTAAGGTAGGAAGTATGGAATATTTTGCTGACGACACAAAAAGAGAAAGTCATGATGACTTTATCTTCTATCTTGCAGGTAGCAGACGATACAGCGTCACTCTGGTCGGTAACAAAACAGACAGTCCTGACAGAGTTATCATGACTGAAGAAATTCATAGACTTATGGGTTCTATTATCGACAATTATCCTTACTTTGAAACTAGCGCCCTCAATGACGACAACGTGATTAAACTTATGGACACCATCTTTGGGGAGATGAGTTGCAGCAACTACTACGACGACGGCAGCGCTGAAGATATCACAAGAAAGAAAAACAAACCACTTCTGAGAAAACTCTTCAGTTGTCGGCGAACATCAAACGAGTTTAAGAACTCTCTTCCTTCAGGAGCACCAAGCGTTGAAAATTAAGCACAGTTTATTATCGGCGTGCCAATGGGAGTAGAGATAACTCTGCCTATTTACCGATTAATCGACGAACCGACCGACCAATCTACACATACATACATACATACATACATACATACATACATACATACATACATACATATCCACCTTGACCTACCTATTAATCTGTTGATGCTGGTCTTGTGTATTTAATTCATATTTTATTTCGGAATAAATAAATGTTCATTATTTGTATTTGTTTTTGCCAATATCAAAATAATTGTAAATAGAAGAAAGGTAATTGTACCTACAACACGAGCTGAACTTTTTGTGAATTATTGCATGGGTAGAAGAGACTAAAAATCAACAGTTAAATGTGTTGATTTTTTAACGACAAAAATGGTAACTGCATGTACAGTGTAACCTGTCCGGCCATACGTGTCCAACATATACCAACATATTACTTCCATCACTTTGCAATAAAATTCTTTTTTCTTGACATTGTGAAATGACATTTTTAGACATGACTGGTTTATTTTTGTCTCGGACTCGCTTTCAGCCTAGTCGTTTCGTGCAAAACGGACACACAAACACAAACACACACACACACACACACACACACACACACACACTCTCTCTCTCTCTCTCTCTCTCTCTCTCTCTCTCTCTCTCTCTGTTTAGACACTTTTCGGGAGCAATAATAAGTCGTCCACACACCCAACATAGGACCTAACATTGAGTGTTTTTATACTGGCAGATTGTTGTTATTTTGTTTTTTGAAAAATAAATTTATTTATTTCAACAAGGTCGCAAATAAAACAAATCTACATAACTGTGTATGCGTTAAAATTACAATGCAACTTGTCTGATAAAAACAAAAAATCAGTCATTTAAGGGGGCGTTGCACCCAACACAGCATATTTTGCTCAAAAATCACTTTTTTGCAAATATTTATTCAATTTTTAACTAATTTGCTAACCCAAAATTTAAATATTGGTTGGGTTCACCTTGTAGCTTGTCAAGCAGTTGAAAGTATCGTGATAAAGAAGTGTTAATTTATGCAAATGTATGCAAACCACCCGATTTCTTAGCTTCTTTTTTTCATATAGTATGAGGGGGTTTTCTTGTCATCTTTGATGAGGAATATTGTTTGTGTGTTCAGTTGGCAACATGATCAAAGATCATCATATAAATGCATTCAGGGTGCATTCTTCTCCTTCAAGTCTTACAAGGCTTGAAAACTTTGTGATAAAATCCTCAGTTTTGTTCATCATCTTATAAGTGAAATATAATGTATTCATCCATGAGGAAAGATAACATTTTAATTGCATAACATAGGATTGAAGATGTAAAGATACTTTAATCCAATCAAGAGTAACCGAATTTATAATATTCCAAACTGTGTATTTTACAAAGGAAGTAATACAGTAAATAATGTCAGATGTTGCATTATTATCATTTTGATTCCTGCAATTGCTAATCTTTTGATATTGATATCGTTATAAAGTTGTGTTTCCTGACAAAGAAAGAATTTTTAAGATATTGATGTGTGTAATGGTGCAGTCTGGTGCAACGTGAAAGGTGTTTAGTAATTTTTTTACTAAGTGAAACTGTTAAAATACCCCAAGGGGGAGAGCACGAGAGGGGGGTTCCCCTCTCGTATTGGAAATTTTGAGAAATCGATGTGTTTAATGGTGCAATCTGAGAGGAGTTTCAGTTTATTTTGCACTCGGTAAAACTGTTTGAAAATGACATTGACCACTGATATTTTTTACATTTTTTGCATGATCAGTGTTTGAGTCACAATATACAACAACCAAACAATGACAATACAATTTGTGAAAAACAGTTCTGTTTGCCAGGGACTGAAGACAAATGAATATACAGGAACGGAAAATCTGTGACCTTCTTGTGTCATTTCTCCAGCTGCCAGCTTCTAATGAAAAGCCTGAATATGGTATGTTTGCGATCCGGTGTGGCATTGATGTAAGTTCTCAGGGAAGATGTTATCTTTTGTGGTCAGAGAAACAAGGCTCACACATTATACTTCATTATATTTGTTGTTCCTCAATTTTTCATTGTCAAGGTACATCTTTCTAACATATTTATATTGAGAAAATAATATATTTGTTTTAACACTAGTTTATTGACTCCTGTCTTGTGTTTTAAATTTTCACAATTTGCAGAAATCAAATAGTCCCCTTTAGATAGTGCCTATGCCATTGAGATATTGCAACAGAAATCCTGAAATATGATTTTTTGGGTCAGAAAAGGGAAGGAAAACATTGAGTGCACTGAGGTGTAAAGTAGACTTATGTAGTGCATGCTTATATCATAAATGCTGGGAAAAAAACATAAGATTTGCTTGTGGTAAAAACATTTGCGCCGCCTATTGCGGCACACTGGCATAGAATACATGAGAATAAGGTTTCCAAATTTTGCTAATTTCTGGTGCATAGTCACAATTTTTTTTTCTCTTCTGTCTATTATGACAATTTTTTTTTCAGGCCATGACAGGATCAATTTTTTTTCCTTCTATCTCACCTGGTGACAATTTTTTCCCCTCAAAATCCTCCATATCCCCCCCGAAATCAAATGGTTCTCCCTAAACGAGAAATCAGTGTTTTCACCGTCCCTCGGTGGCACAGTCGATTCAAGCGGTTATACCGTATGAGGGCGCACACAGTTGGGAATTTGCCTCAGCCCTGGGCGCGGGATTTGCTCAGAGATTTGCCTGATTGTGGCAAGTCAAAATGCAGCGTGTAGGCTTAATGGAAGCTCCCCAACTACGCAACCTTCTGACATCAAGAGGGCTAACATGTAACGATGCAAGCAAGGAAAAAATGGTACGTTTAGCAGAATTGGCAATCGAGCTGGACATTCGAGCGATACAGCATGATGATCGTCAGAGGAGACGTCTTTCAAAGGACGACCTTTCCGGGCGAAAGAAGCCTGCTACTTTGCCGAACCCAGAGACAATAACTGAGTGGGACAGTAACCTCCGCTCCCTTCCCCCGATTGTAATCGCAGATGTTATGATATACTTATGGGATACTTGTCAGTGGACAAGGGATAGGATGGCTAAATATCGTAAGGATAGTGGTCACCGTCTATTCGTTAATGGACACATCACTGATGTAAAGCAATACCGTGTCCCACACACCCAGTATATTTACGTAACATCAGCGTGTAGAAGAGATACCTCTCACCCTAGGGACAAACCATACCGTATGTGGCTCCTAATGAAAACAAACTCTGAAATCATATGTGGAGGATGTAACTGTGTGGAGTAAGTTAATTTCGCTAATTTTTCAGGCCCCAATTTATATGTTTGTTTATTTCACGGTGCCTCCATTTAAAAAGCCCCAGTTATATATGCTAACTTTGATGGTCCATTTTTGAAAGGTCATCTCCAGTTTACAGAAGTGCATGATAAATGATGCTGAATGGAATAGTATGCATGCCGAAACCCTGCTCACACTGTTCATGTATGCTTTGATAGTAAAACGTTTTTTTGTGCACTGTCAGGTTTGTCTTTGGAATTTTTCCTCCTGTCTGTATTGTTTATTTGTTTGTGTATCTTTACATCTACTTGTTTAATATTCAGCCTGAACCCCCCATGCTATATATAGATGTAAATTTTAAATACAGAAACTGTGATGATGGTTCCTTCCTTATTTTATCAGCGGTGAACATGGAACATGTAAACATTGTGTTGGGCTGTTATTCAGTTTACATGACTTTGATGGACGTCACAAGGACAGAGGTACAGAAATGGCGACAGATGTTCCCTGTAAGTGGGATAAACCCCGCAAGGTTTCAACTCCGATGGAAATTGATGATATTGATGTGAGAAAGGACAAGTCTAAACCTGCTAAACCTCGACCGATCATGTCAGCATATTATCCAGGTGCCATCCGTGATGAAGAAGCAGACAGACGTTTAACGGAGTTTGTTAGACAGGGAATATATAATGCGGCTCCTGAGGGATCGTGTTGGAGAATAGCACTTGGTCCGGGGATCGTGTTGGAGAATAGCACTTGGTCCGGCGTCATCATCCAATGAAGACGAGACACCAAAAACTACCCTTGAACATGAGAAGTAGATGCTTTCTGGAATTACCAGTGAACCATATTTGACATCTCTGTGTCAAATGTTGGGCCAATTTTAATGTAAAAAGTGAACTGTATTTTAGAAGTACTTGCACGTTTAGGCATTTGTCAAAACTTAACATGTCTCATTGCTTGGGATCTGAAATACTTACAGCATTGTCATAAATTACAAACACTTTTGTGACAACAGTTGCAGGCATTACAGCTTGTTTACAGCTTGCGCACAGCATTGCGGAGCAGAAAAAAGCTCTGACTTGCGAAAATGAGTCTTCCATTTCTTATTGGAAACAATCACATATTTTACAAGATAAAAAAAACCAAAAAACCCCTGAAAGCTCCACATCTTTTTGCATTTATTTCGATAAGATGGTTTGAAATCAAATGCAACTTGTGTAAAAGTGCGTAATGCAGTGTTACCAAAAGAGCATTTTTTCAAACATTGCGTTTAAAGGCAGAGCCTCCCTTTAAAAAGACGTGAAGCTATGGCGGCGTTCACTGTTTAAGTGGACACCGAACAGGCAAGACACGGGCCCACGCTCCAGGAAATGCCACTTTTTACTTTTTTTCCGGCCGCAAAAACACAGACAGACTGCCAAGCGGTCAGCGCAACGCTGCTGCCGATCGTACTCAGTGGTTATATTCAAATTCTAACGTGACTGGAAGGCAATTTTTTAGGAAACTCGAGCGTTGTTGGTGGGGAATCATGACCGTTTGCGATTTGAACCGACCGTCAATCAAACGCTTGTATAAACTCAGTTTGCGGGATTAACAAAAGGCGCCAAAAGGTTGGGATCAGTTTGTGTAATTAATGTTATAGAAATCAAACATCGTACTGGCCAAGTGTTTGACTGGGAGGAGAACTCCACTAATGCGAGAACCTGGGATTGAAAAGTGCGGCTTTAAGGTTTAGGATTTAGCCAAGGGGGTTTCACTGTGTCTTGGCTGGGTGCCTATAGGTACTGTATGTTGCAAATCCCATCAACAATTTAAGGAATTTAGTAAACTTGAAAACCAGTAACAACAAGTGTGTGTCCTTCCAGTTACACAAATAGTTTTGTTTCAATAAAGTGCCATTTTGAAAACTGAACATATGTATTTCAACATCATCTGTATGATTACATTACCAGTCATTGACATTCTTATCTCATAAACTGAATTTCCCCTCGTGGGATGGGTAAAACATTTTTCAGTTCCTAACATACACAACAGGTGGAATTTTATCTTCAGTTAATGTCTTCTATGACACACCAGTATATTGATGGATTTATATTTTCAATTATATCATACCAGTATATTGATGGTGCAAATACAGCGATCTGATTGGTCGAGACGCGAAAAGAATCAGATATATTGGCAATATACCACAGCTGGCATGCGCACTAGCTCTCGGCTTGAGGAAAAGTCCTTTTATGACGTTCCATGCCAGAATTTCAATAAACTGTTATGATATAATAGCAATAAATCACACCCAGCGACGGTATACCACTTGATTTTGACCAGTTCACTTCATATATGCACTCGCTATCGCTCGTGCATATATGTTGTTAACTGGTCAAAATCTCGTGGTATACCATCGCTGGGTGTGCTTTATTGCTTAATTAGATAGTCCTGGATGATTGCAAGGATGTGCACCATTTTTTACATTTCACCCGAGGGGACAACAGCAGAATTAAACTTTTGATGCTTTCAACATTTTTTATTTTATAAAAGATTTATTCTTCATCTCCTGAGAGTATTGTTTGAATATAAATGATAATTAAGCCATTCCAAGTGCATAGACTTGTTACAAGTCTTTGAAGAAAATCTAATTAACTGAATGTAATGTAGTCGAGTAATTGTGATTTCTTTCTGACTGGGATGTAGTGGACTTATAGTGAAATTCACAAAGTCTGTGATTCATGGAGAAACTGATTGTCGATCATTTTTCACTCCATGCATGCATAAATTCACTACCCAGTGTGTTCACCTCACACGAACGCAGATGCATGGTTTGTGGATTTGTTACATTATACGTTGATGCATGGGTTGTGATATCTGTATTGAGATATAACCACATAGATCACGTGGCAGAACATGAATGAAGTAACAGAACTGTGCTGCAGCCAGGAATTTTAAACCAGGAGACACTGTCCCACTGACATTTATTAATTGTCACAGTTAAAAATACCATTGTCAAGCAAGGAATGTCTACCACCTAGGGGTGGTGAGTGTGTGTGTGTGTTGGGGGGGTCCGGGGATCAGCTAGAGGACAACTGCTCTCTCTTTTATACTTGCCCACAATCTCCCCACACTAGGTGGATGGGCCAATACCCCTAAAAGCCTTTGATGGTGACTTTCTTGATATAATATTTTCATATCTCCTATAAATTGGATATTGACTTCAAAACAACATAAACCTTAGACTGGAATTCAAGAATTTGAGTGACACACACAAGTGAACACCCACACATACACGCATTGGGACTGCAAATTATTTTACAAACAAATTACAATGTCAGTCTCAGTAAATTCCCTACCTAGTCTGAGCACTGATCAATGAACATACCAGATTCAACCAATGACTTTCACTAATTCCCCTACCTATTCTGAGCACAAATCAATGAACATTGCAGATTCAAACAATGACTTTCACTAAATTCCCTACCTAGTCTGAGCACTGATCAATGAACATACCAGATTCAACCAATGACTTTCACTGATGAAATGATGCAATGAATTCAACTTCTGAAATGATATGAGACACTTGGATAAATCACTTTTATTTCATAAAGATCATGCCATTTACAAAATACTCATTCTCTTAACCCTGCCACCCCTATGTTCCTGCATGATAGCTGAACTTAACAATATAAAACAATAGGGGTATTCCAAACTTTGATGATGAAAGGGTTCATCCTCCCCTTCATAACAATCACAGCTCTGTCATAATGAAATTACAATAGCAGAATATGCACAAGAGGAACATGTTGTCTTTCACAGGAAAGAAGGGGGATATTAGATGTCTTAATAATGCACTCACTGGAAATAGTCATAATCATGTCTTGAAATATTTTCAAAGTGAAAAGAAACTCATTTAGTTCATCAAAATACCTGCATGACGATTTAGTTTTCATGATTTTCAAACAATTTGTACATTTATATTCAGTCTCTACAAACTGAAATTTTGACATTTGACACCAGATATTTAATGGCTCTGTATGAAATATACACTGCTTTTTATTTCTGTGTATAAATTGAAATTTCATGAGAATAATCTTTGCATCATTAAAACCATTTGCAGTAATATTGAGACACTCTTTTCTTTCTTATCTGATCATACATTTATGAATCGTGGGTACCAGATTTGAAATCTTGGATGTGCTACTGTCTTTCCTCAAATCAAAGGGGTCGGGGGAGGTGGTGGTGGAGGAGGTGGTGCCAATGGACCTGAAAGATAAAAGTAACATTTGGATAATAAAGTCATTAGACTAGGTCCTGCAAGTTCTGGTATGACTGATATGTAGCTATCTGGCCGATAACTAACCTAGATTTGTTGACAATTTCATAGCTTGCTGTATGCTGAGATTAACAAAAAAATACTTGTCTCTTTGAAACATTTTAAGAAAATCTGAGTATGCAGTAAGGAAATACCATACCCTGCTGAAGCAATTCAAATGTCAGTGGCGCGGCATTACTGTGAGATGGATAATCACAAGTACATTAGAACTTCGGATATCTGGTTTACGATCTAAGAACTCTTGATATAGGAAAGAACTGAACCCCTGTAAAATCATATAATTACATAATTTTCTGGAAAATGCAAGGCAAATCTTGTTTAATCTTGTTTACAATGTGGTCACAAAGCATGCATGTAATTGATGTTGGCATTCTACAAATTAATATTGAATTGACTACCTGGTGCTTCAGCACTTTCCCCACTACTGCTTGGCTTTTCCTCTGCTGAAAATGTGAGAAAATCAGGGAAATGGTATGTTATTGACAGGACAATTTTACATGAAAAATTCTCAATACATGATCAAGATGTAATGATAACACTCTCAAATGTCTTTCAGCCTTGTTTTTCAGTGTGTACATCCTGAAACACCATCAAATGCAATGAGATATAACCCAAGATGTGATGGTGATGGGTTTATCTATATGGATGTGTCCAGCATACCTTTGCTTTCCTCTTTCTTTTCATCTTTCTGCTCCTCAGCAGCAGTTCTGTCAGCTCGGAAGAAGATCCTGGCACTGCTAAGGCTGTAGTGCAGTAAATCAAATTCCTGTCAAATATGAACGGATCAAGACAATTAGAGATATTAAATTTGTAGATTCAATTGCCAAGCATACATATTTTACTTGAGATGCAAAAAATATGTACCTCGAGAGAACGTGTGCTTTTAAGATTATTTCTTGTTTTGAGGTGTGACTAAACAGGTCTTGTGATGCAACATGGACAACAAGAAGTCAACACTCAAATCTGGACTGAGTGATTGAGTAAGATCTCTTAATAAACAAAGGTGTTCCTGGTATTAGGGTTTAAAGGAGGCACCACTGTGTTTTGTAGACACAAAGATGTAGGGGATGTAGCCTACATGTATTTATTGCAACACACTGGATAGGGACATCTATGCACCAAGTTCTGTCTTACTGGACAAATATCGATAATTTTAAAATGTCCAAAGTGAATGAGTGGTTACTGAACTCTGTGTATTGTAGGGGACTTTGTATCAATTCTTTGAATGGTAGGTGTACTGGTATACATGCAGATTTTTACCTGTTGATACATTTCCAGCCGCTTGAGTGTCAAGACCATAGTCTGTTCTAACTTCTCATCACTCTGTCCAAAGCCTGGTTTCTGTTGGTTGGACACTGATTTCTACACACAAACATAACCATTGTTAGGCAAATTAAACATCTTGGCAAAAAAGATCACATCACAAAAACATCTGACATGAGAATGGTATTTTGGAAACAGTGCTATAGAACTGGAAGGTGACTTGCACGAAGAGACAGTATCAAGCATTGGAACTGTCTGATAGTTTTATTAAATATTCAAGTTTCTTAATACCGGTACTACGTGACATTCCGTTTTATTTATACTTGTTATGGTAAAACTGATTTATGGATCGTATAGAGACCCTGTGTTGCTCAGTCTTAGAGATATTTTTTACATATTATGATCTAAAAAGACTGACTCCTAGGAAAGAGACTGCTACGTTTTCAAAGGTTTTACTGTATAGTATGTTTTGACGATTTTGGAGCAAATGGACATCACATTTAATTAGTTACAGTTTTTAATCAAAATTTTGGCAAAAATCTGACAAAATTTGACTGGGATATTTTGTAAAGGCAACATATACGGTATTGACTTTGGCACTCAAAGGGTTAAACTTTATGAGAGGTATCACAATAAGAGACAACAATTTCTGACACTCTTTCCTTGCCCTACTGTATCCCTTAAGTGCTGGTGCATATCGAATTTTAGCTTTAGCTGTTCATTAATAAATTCACTAATTCACTGTATATTTCTTTTGTGGAAGTTTCTGTCTTTTTTTCTTCAAAGAGAGTGATAAAATATAACAATCAGACAGACTTGAGTGATTTTATTGCTGTTTGTAGATGTGGGTGTCATTTTATCTCTGTGACCTACCTTTTCAGTGTTATACTTGTGCCTGACACTCTGGTACCAGTGAAGTGAATCAAACTCATGATACTGATCCAGTAATTTCAAGATATATGCAACACCTGATGATGACAAGAGGATGCATAGAGGAGTCTCACAGATATGAATAAACAGATATCAAAACTTGGTACAATGATTTAACACTTCAGTCCATGTTATAAATTTCACAATCACACCTTGAAATGGTGTGCTACTGTCTACAAAATGTCAAACATTTCTGCTGATATTATGAACAATAGAGTCAGCTGTCAGATAGCATCAAATGAAAGAGTCAATTTCAGGATCAGGCTAGGGTTAAGGTCATGGTGATCCTCAAATGGATTCAATTAGATGGTGCCATTGGACAACAACTTCCTACTGGGTCCAGTGTGCCAACATTTGTGTGTGTTTGCACACCTGTTATAGTCACAAAACTGAATCACAGTTGTTTTGTCCTGTCAGAGGCGGAAGTGTACCATGGAGTACATAGTTGGTGGACTGTTAGACATCAGGGCAGCCTTCCACTTGCATATTCATAATCATGATTGGTGGATCACAATCCTAGTTTTGTCTCTAAGCATTGTTGGTGGTGATTAAAACATGGTAGTCACAGACTGAATATATTCAAAGTACAACATTTTTCAAAACCACCAACAAAGACTGTGACTTGTGGTAAATTTATTCATGCATGTACCATCTTCAATTCGAAAACAAAGAATCTTTGTCTTCAAAATGTGAAACCTCTTGCACACTACCACTGAGGGCTGTCATCACATGTAGATAACTTGGTACTTTTGTTCACAGCCTCAATATCAACAGTGCAGTCATGGGAATCACCCTCAAGATTATGCAAATCAAATATATCCCATAATGCATGGTTGTTATGACTTTGAACGTTGAGACATCAATGGATGCAGAATGGTGTGCCTTACCCATTGCAAATCCATCATCAGTGAAGGCTGCACCAACTTTGTTCTTCTTGTTTAATTTCTCTTTACAGCTGATGGAATATTCCACAAAGTTCAATGTCTGAAATCAACAAAGTTGGAAAGCAAATGAAAGGAAGAGGGCAATAATGAGATGTCTGGTTTAAGTGTTTGCCTATCCATATTTGATGAAGTCTGATTTACAAATGCAGACACTATACTTACCAATGGTGGCAGAATCATGTAGAAATTTCGGAGATGCATGTTCTTTGGGTTCCTGAATTCAGATGAAAACACATCCACCAACATCTAGGATAAAAAAGACACCATATTAACATACTCAACATACATACTGTAACATACTCAACATACTGTAACATACTCAAGTTCATTGAATAATTATTTGCTGTCAAATGGACTAACAGTAATAGAAATTTGACAAGCAAGCCTTCACTTATTTGTCTTGAACTGTCATGACGTGAAATAGTTTCAGATATGTGCGTTATCAGTGTATTATTCTGTAACATAAATTTAATCTAGGTTTGCAGCCAGACATACCCACCTTGAAGTATTCAGTGCCTTCAGCAAAGTTCTTTGTTAGGTTGTTGATAACTGCATCTAAATTACTGTGGAAAATATCAACAAAAATATCTCTGTATTATTTCTTGTTTCTAAATTCACTCTTTTATTTTGCTGTGGCTCAGCTGAGGATTTTGTTGATTCCTTTTTTGTATCTTGTGTGTGTTGGATGGTACACCTATTTACCTGTAGTTGGTCCAATCTAATCTCCAGAAAAGACCAGATCTCTGCCACACTGATGTGGCAGACAGAAGCAATATGAATGATATCCAAAATTAGCACATTTTGCAAAAAAGAATGCAAACCTTCTTATATCTAGGCACATGAATAGATGGCCCTCAAACTTCAAACATTTCTGAGCTATTCGGAGTCCCTTCTGAGTCTTGCAAAAATATTGATAATCTGACCCTTCCATCACCAGAATTTGGTAGAACCATAAAGTTTTCTTTGGAAAAGTAATATACCACTGTAGGGGCTGGCCAAATGGGATGAAAGATTTATTGATGTTCTGCTGGACAGACACTGAAAGTGAATGTGTTCTGCTATTACTTGGCTTACAAATACTACATGACAAATCAGCCATTCACTGTTCAGTGTAAAACTATAGACAGTATCACTTCTACAGTATAGGGTAAAACAAATGGCAAAGTTTCACAAACCTTTTGTCCCATAGCATAAAATACTGTAAGTATTCCATTAAATGGCAGTTTATTGCTTGAGATTTCAGCAATATAGCAGACCTTACTCCATAAAACAACTGCAGGTGACAGTATGGATGACAAGAACATCTGTTTCAAATATTGTCACCGCACCATAGAAAAGTTGGCTATAGACTGAGTTGTGGGGTCACGACCTCTGCAGGTTAAGGTCATGACCTTAGAGTAATATTACCTGTATTACTCACTGAAATGGTCATAACAATCTTGGAGACAGAGAGCGAGCAAGGTTTCATATTTCTGGACCTCACCAAGTGTAATAGTTGTGAAATTGATTAAGTTCATGATACTGCTGAATTACGATGTCTACCAAGGAAGAAACATTCTATCCACTTTCAGTTGGGACAGTATAGGAGGGAAGTCAGATTGTCGATGGAAAAATAGAGGGGAGCAATAAGATCACTCTGTTGGAAGAAATTTGATATTCTTTTATCTACTGGGCACTGACCATGAATTCATATTACTGTACATGAAATGTTTTACTTCCAAAACATAGGCATATCATTTTAGGGGAATTTGGTACATTTAGAAAAGTCTAAGGAAATGCCCTTGCTGGTAAGCTGGTACAAACAATCCACTATGCTCTGTACAGTCTTGTTGACGTCTTTCTCTACCATGCCTTGGATCTGTACTGTTACAGTGACAGCAATAATAAAACTGATTGTTCCTGCTCCTTGATAGCCTAGGAAACATAAAAAATGTGGCTTTGCAATCAGGTTTGTCCATTGCAGATGGAGCATTCCATCACAGGATGGTGCATTCTTTCTGCAATGAGACTGTAATGAGTAACAGTCTTCAGACTATAAACAGCTATATATGGTGATACCCCCCTGTGTCTGCCTTGCTACATAATGCCAAAATCCCAAGTACATCCATATCCCCATTAGCCCTTGCCACACTTGGTTCTACAACACTGATCTGCAGTAGTCTCCAAGCCAGCCTCTGTGTTGTGGACAATGGCGTTCGCAATCATTCTGCTTCTGTGTGTGTTCCTTGGAGCCACATCCGCTGAGATGTCTTGTAAGATTACCTGTGATGACCAAGGAATAATTGAGTATCCGGCTGAACAGGGCGGAATCTCTGTCATCCAGGGTCCACCTGGACCTCCTGGATTTGATGGACCAAAAGGAGAGAAGGGTGATGCCGGCACCTGGACCAACAACAGGGTTGCTTTCTCTGCTGGCCGTGGTGAGGCCCTGGGACCCATAGCACGAGACACAGTCATTCAGTACAATCACATATTCATAGATATTGGAGACAGCTTTGACAGATCCACTGGCGTTTTCACCTGCATCACGCCCGGCGTTTACGTTTTCCTGGTCAACGTGCAGAAAAGGTCTGATACACACGACACCTACGTGGAACTGATCAAGAACGGTCGCCTGCTACTGAGCATCCACGACAGCAAAGGAGATTACCTGGACACATCAAGTAACAGTCTAATCATCAATGTGGAGAGAGGAGACAGGATATGGCTTCAGCTAGGACAGGGATACATTCTTTACAGCAGTGAAGGAAGATACACTACATTTAGTGGATACTTGATCTATCCTGAGCTTTAGATGACACTCACCAACTGAAGGAGGGAAAAATCTCAGAATCACACAAACCACTGTATTCTGCTGTGATCTAAGGCAATCAATGCTGTGAGTCTGAGGAATTCAAGATTTGGGAAACTAAATGAAATTTGGGCTACAAGGTTGTAAAAATGAGGAAAACAGGATTTTATCTGCTTTGGGAAATCTAATGTATAGCAGAAACAACGGGACTTACACTATGCAGTATTTGGATAAAACCTGCTGTGAGGAAGCGATGCATTACATTTCAATGTTATTTGATACAAGAAGCCTGTTTGACTTTTTTAGGGTTGTTCTCATGAACTTTTTATACACTGTGATAAGACTACACCTGCTGGTATTCATTAGACTAGTGTACATCATGTGTTTATACATAGTCTGTGTCTAGCTTAGTTTTGATGCCATATAGCATTAGTGGAATCACACTACTTCCATTTCGGATCCACACTTTTACACATATTTAACAGAATCAATGTATTTACCTTACATAACAATATTATGAATTGTTTGAAACGTGACTTTTATTTCCAGGCCAGTCCATTTTCGTATCGTCTTATAGCTGAATAAAATGTTCAATTCTGAACTGTTAAACCAACCATGCTTTAACTGTGTTTGTGTTGTTGGGTTTTTTTTGTGAGGTGGGTCTGCTTGTTCCTTTGCCTTTTGAAATATTTTGATTGTATGCTAATGATGTTTTCTTTTGCATTTTAACATCCGTCCATCATTTACAATAAATCAACTTGGAAACCAAAATGTTTATCAAGCTTTATTCTGCTTATGTCAGAAAAAAATGAACAATTTTGTCTTTCAGTAATGAAGATGATTTCAAAAAATGTGTTCAAGGATTTGTAGATTCTGAACAAGAAAGAAGATTTGTTTAACACTGCATTGAACAGGCAAAGTACCAGGGACACTATTCAAAGTAAAACAGGCAAAGTACCAGGGACACTATTCAAAGTAAAACAGGCAAATTACCAGGGACACTATTCAAAGTAAAACAGGCAAATTACCAAGGACACTATTCAGAGTAAAACAGGCAAATTACCAGGAACACTATTCAAAGTAAAACAGGCAAATTACCAGGGACACTATTCAGAGTAAAACAGGCAAATTACCAGGGACACTATTCAGAGTAAAACAGGCAAATTACCAGGGACACTATTCAGAGTAAAACAGGCAAATTACCAGGGACACTATTCAATGTAAAACAGGCAAATTACCAGGGACACTATTCAGAGTAAAACAGGCAAATTACCTGGGACACTATTCAATGTAAAACAGGCAAATTACCAGGGACACTATTCAAAGTAAAACAGGCAAAGTACCAGGGACACTATTCAAAGTAAAACAGGCAAATTACCAGGAAACTATTCAAAGTAAAACAGGCAAATTACCAGGGACACTATTCAAAGTAAAACAGGCAAATTACCAGGGACAAAGTGATCAAAAGTATCACATACACAGGGATGTAGCAAAGTGCAGGGGTGGATGACAACATTTCAACAGCTGGTGATTGAATGGGTGTGTGTGTGTGTGGGGGGGGGGGGAGGGGTGTGCAGAGTGAATGAACGGGAGGGATGGGAGGCAGGAGGTATGAAAAGGCACAGAAAGCTGTTTTGCTGGCTATCAGCTTGCATCCACATCCTTGGAAAGTTCAGTGTTTACAGAGAACACCACATTAACCCGTCAAGCCATTTAGCAAAATGCCTAGTGAGACAGGGAGTCATTTGGCCAGATAACAAATAAATTGGCGATCAACTTTACTGTTGGGTACAGCAATTGCAAACACTATAATCAGCGGGTAATCTCAATCGGTGTCAATTGTGAATTATTCTTCATTCGATTCAGTTTATTTTCTAAGATACACCATGAGAGAAATGGTTTGTACCACTGTGCGATGTTTACGCAGCCTGTAGTATCAGTATCAATTTTATGGCCAGAGTTGGGCTTCCTGCTGACTTTTGTATTACAATTACTGTACCAGACCACTGAAGTTGACCGCCAATTTACTTGTTATCTGGCCAAATGACTCTCTGTTTTACAAGGCATTTTGCTAAATGGCTTGACGGGTTAATGTGGCGTTCTCTGTTTAAGTTTCTCTCACTGTTTATGAGTAATGTGTTTTGAAATCTGGCAAGCTTTCAATTTGTACAGAAGTATCACTGCCAAGAGCAGTGATACTCTACAGGACTCAAGACTTTGCAAGGCATGATATACAGATCATGTCATAAATCACCAAGTGTCACTTATTGGTATCGTACTTGTGGATTACATTACAGTGTATTCACTGTTGATTCTTTCTCTGCTTTCACTGATGTACACTATTATTGACAGCTGAAATCAAACCAGCCTTCCAGGCCGTAGCAATGACACACCCTGTGGAATCAGATACACATTCTGCTTTTGCTGGCATACTACCCAGATTATTTCATAAATCAAAGACAGTGGCTTGACTGTGCTCATTAAACTGTCGGAAGTAACTCCTGGTAGACTACTCTGCCAAAACACACACTGTGTTCAAACTGTTTTATGGAATGCACCGTGGTCATTCACTCCTTGCTGCTAGACCATCCTATTTACTCAGGACATCAAACTCCAAACTGTTCTTTACCAGTGGTGCAAACTTCATACTGATCATGTAATGATTCCGGGATTTTTCTAAACCATGAGACTTAGCAATGATACACAAGACTTTGATCTAACACACAAACAGCATTTCATAGGACATGTATTACTGTAAGCTGACGCGGAGAAATACCTGGAAATTTTTACGTAACAGAGAGCTCAGTAATCTTGTGAGTTGGAGGATAGACTGATTAGCCATGATGGAACTTGATTCATTTACACAACCAGAATATAAAAACTTGTTGTAATACTTTGCCAAAGAATACTTCAAGCTATTCTCCTTCACTATCAGAATGAAATTTAGGGGTTCTCCTGCAAATTTGTAAATGAAAGAATATGGTGATTTTCAAGAGTCAAAATAGATGACATTTTCTCTCAACTCTACAGCAAAACCATAGTTTTTCATTTTCCTGATACACAAGAAGTAAAGACTTGTTTTGTGCAATTTTACAATTAAGAAAAATTGTAAGATTTTTAGCATGAAAATATGTTGCTATGGCACATTTTGATGAAATGCCTCCATTTTATGTTGTTAGATCAGGGTTGACTGACATGATTGCATTCAGCAGATGATAGGTAAAACTGAGGGTTTAAAATTGCTGTGTACACAGCACAGTTGGATCTGTCCCAAGGACTAGAGTTCTCATGGGTGCAAATCAATGAAATATGTTTCTGATCAATGCATACTATGCATCCAACAGAGTACCAGAAAAGGAGGCAAAGAATGGTGAGATCAGAGTCAAAGGCAAAATTAATGTCAAGGTCACTATGCTTAAAAAATTCAAAATGCAATAATTGTGTTTAATCTTCGGGAAGTTTTCTTTTCTCCTGAAGATAAGACATCTGCTCTGTTTGTTTCAGGTATGGATAACTTTCTCATCAATGGTAATTGAATTAACCTAGGCTTTTGTACACATAGATGCTACAACAAATTCCTCCCCCCCCTATAAATGTTGTTGGTTAGAAGTATTGATGTGTTTTTGAGTAGTTCAGTTAACAGGAAACCAATCAGTGACTTGGTACAGGTAATGAATTTAATAGTTCTTAACATTGCCCAGTGAAGTTGTAAGCTGATTTACCGAGCTGCAGACTTGGCTTCTGATGACATACTTTCCTCTGTTACCAATTCTTCAAAATTCACAATGTCTTCTAAATCAGGAACAAACCTGGCAGTAATCAACAAATCATTATAAAAAGCTATGTATATGAAATAACCTGGTAAAAACTAACTGTCTGCGTTATGGTAGTAGAAATTAATAACTTCCTACCTTAAGGTGGTTGGAAAGGCTAGAGCGTCAGTTATAAATTTCAACAAAACTATTAAAATATAAAAGTAGTCAACATTCTCTGTGGAATAAAAAAAACTAGACATTTGGGCACAAAGGCATTGCAGAGTTATACCTGTTAAAACTTCTGAAAAACTGACCAAAAAGAAGAAGTTGGGAGTCCTTAGTGTATTAACTATGGTAGAGGTCCCCTAGCTTTTAATAAAATGTTTGAAACGGGAAAGTCATTATTTGCTGTTTTTCAGGAAAGTTTGACAAGGCGGTGCTGGCATTCAGAGTGAGTGACTGCTATTGTAAATGCATTTTTAGATTCTTTGAGTGTCAAAGAGGTGTCAAAAGTGAGATTAACCAAAAAAAACTGCTCTATGACTTCAAAAGAGGGGTGCAAATATGGCTTGTTTTCAACATTTTTGACAGAATAACAGTTTTCCTACATAATTGTATACCAATTTAATCCAACTTTGAAATGAGATATGGACATGGAAATTTTACAGCCTATTAACAAGGTTACAGATAAGATATGTACGGCACAATTTTCCTGTATTTGAAGTACTTTTTGAAAAATCACATTTTGAAATTGAAAGAATTTTAATAATTTTTTGATATATAAATCCATGTAAAATCATAAAAACAATTTTATTTACAAATCCTGCCGTACAAATCTTACAATAAATAGTGTCAACATATTTATAACTAATTTGTAATATTAATACTATCCAATTATTATAAAATTCAAATATGTAAAAAGAATATGAAAAATTAAATTTTAATATTTACTTGTGTCATATTTTAAAATCATGGCTGCAAATATACAATTTTTATATTCTTTGGAGAAAATATTAACTACGGGAGTTATCGTGAAAATTTGAACTAAATATCTTGATTCTAACACTTGAAACTTGACATTAACTCTGAGAAAAGAATTGGTGCAAAATAGCAACTTCCTACCTTAACTTCAAGGTCACATACAACATGCCCCAAATTGAAAATCATAAAATATCCAACAATTTATAGTTATCCAGTTGAACACTGTCATACAGAACATCATTGGAAACTGACAAAGATTGCCTTCATGATACTTTTGCCCCATGCACATTATGAATACGGTACACTTGCATAGCCCCCATGCACATCATGAATACACTTGCATAGCCCCCATGCACATCATGAATACACTTGCATAGCCCCCATGCACATCATGAATACACTTGCATAGCCCCCATGCACATCATGGATACACTTGCATAGCCCCATGCACATCATGAATACACTTGCATAGCCCCCATGCACATCATGAATACACTTGCATAGCCCCCATGCACATCATGAATACACTTGCATAGCCCCCATGCACATCATGAATACACTTGCATAGCCCCCATGCACATCATGAATACACTTGCATAGCCCCCATGCACATCATGAATACACTTGCATAGCCCCCATGCACATCATGAATACACTTGCATAGCCCCCATGCACATCATGAATACACTTGCATAGCCCCCATGCACATCATGAATACACTTGCATAGCCCCCATGCACATCATGAATACACTTGCATAGCCCCCATGCACATCATGAATACACTTGCATAGCCCCCATGCACATCATGAATACACTTGCATAGCCCCCATGCACATCATGAATACACTTGCATAGCCCCCATGCACATCATAAATACACTTGCATAGGCACACAATTAGTTGGTAATGGTGACACAGTCTATTTTTTATTGTATGTAGTATTTGGTTGTATATTTACCTAATTGCATTGCTACAGCAGTGAAGTCCACCAGAACGTATCATTCGTATGTAACCCATGGCATTACCTGCAAATGACAACAAACTATTGTTTTGGTTTTGATTCTTCTACCTTTATCCATTATGGTTCTATGTGAGTCTGTAAGACATGATATTCTTCCATTTGACAGAATAATCAATTGCTAGAATACAATGGAAAGTATTTCACTGCTAACCCACACTGTGTTGATTAGTTTGATTTCTATGATAGTACCACCACATACTATATGATAGTCAAAATGTTTTTCCCAATACTGTCTGACAAACTGCTGTGAGATGACATTGGAATGCCAGACCTTTTCACCCCGGAGTTCCTGTTTACCCCCCTGATTTTCCTTTGGTATTGGTATGGTCTACTGGACCACACAACACAAAGGGAACATTATAGTGTCAAGGGGACTACAGATGTGATATATGGCAAGAGAATGTGCAGAATAGAGATTTGAATATTGCAGGAAGAAAACTTCACATAGTGTACAGTTACCATGGTCTGTTGAAGGTTAATAGATTTTGATAACTACAAACACACCATGAAATCAGACCACACTGCACATGTCAAATGTTGACTTTTGTCTATAAACAATGATGGAACAAAGGCCCATCACGTTGAAGCATTGTGATGATACGGTTTGGGCACTGAGATGGATTCTTTTAGTCTCTGTGAGTGCAATTTGATGTAAACATTGGTCTTAATTACTTACCTATCTGACTGATCAGTGTTCTGAATTGATCCAAGTAACTCTGGCCATTAGGAGTCAAACCAAGCTTACGGATACCACGATTGAATTTCTCTGCTCGGTCGAAGGGGTACATTTGATCTGACAGTGCATGGTTCTCACGGAAAAAACGGAGATCCTTGAGAAAAAAATCAGCAAAACATGAGAATAGGCAAGCGCATTCATAATATGACAGCAGTGAATTAAACTGTGTTTCACAGTGGTGTACAATCTTTTCACTGTTTTGGGAAGTTGGAAACAATCTGTTTATCGGGAAAGACATAAACACACTATGAGATACTGATGTGAATACTGTACTTCAATACCTGTACCAGTTTTACTGTACCATTACGGTGCTACCAATGATGATAACAGTCAATTATAAACACTGACAAGGTAGTTACAAGAAAGATTTGAAAAGTAGATTTTGTTGTGATAAAAAATGTCACCAGATAATAAAAATTGGTCACTCATTGTATGTAAACTGTTACTGTAATTTCAGCACTGATTAATTTTACTAAATCCTTGGCACAATTAAACTGACAATACATTCACGCTTGTCAATTGTATTACTCTTTCATTGAAAAGATTTGATAAAACATGTTCATTATATGTGCTCTTCCCTGGGCATTATATTTATAGAAGAGCTGGGGCAATGAGTTGAAGGATACGTAAGAATTGTGAAAACTTCACACTGACTCACGTGAGTGTAATATCATTAGCTTGCAAATTTATCATGAATAAGATATCCTACCTTGATAAGTCTGGATTTGATGTGTTCATCGTACATGAATTGAGAAAAGATGAAGAACTTCTTGCGTAGAAACTGATAGGTGAAGTTGACAGTGGTGTTCATGATACCTGTGCCATGGGTACGGATTGAGTTGGCTATGTGGCGGATATTGATGGTGTTCAAGTGTTTGTTGTTACTGGATCTCTCCACAAAAATCTGAAAAGTCCCCAACAAACACACAAATAATCAAATAAAGAGTTTTGGAATTTTGGTCCTTGCTGATGAAATTCATACATCATTTAATTGAAGGATCAGTGCTGAAAATATTCTATGTAACTGAACAGTCAAAAAACCCTGGGAGAATATCAGACAAAATGTTTACAATAATATTTTGTAAAAACTTAAACTATGATAACTTTTCCTGTATGAAGTCTGCATGATGCCCATCAGATATTTCCCAAAGGTTATGAATTCATTACAAACATAATTTACTGGGACTGACTCTTCATATATTAATTCTGGAAAAGATGAAGACTACTAACATTTCAGGTTAGGGATACATTTCAAATACAGGGCAGAAAGCAGCCTACCTGGTTATTCAGGTTGTACAAATACTTGGAAACAAAGACATGAATGTTGCGCATGATTTCCAACACATCTAAACCCTGTGGGGGAAAAATAAAGGAAATAGAACATGGTAGTGAAAAAAGACCAAACAAGTCTAGAGAGAGGAACTAAAGTTTGCTCTCAAAGTGGCTCTCAAAGTGAGTTGATGATATTGGTTGATATGATAAATAATGTTTTCTTAAATTGTGAAATGAACGCTGCATAACAATTGTGCAGTAGATATGTACATTGACTACTCTTGAAAAATCAGAAGGTATGTATGCTTTGTAAGAGCCTGAGTTGATGATTCTTGCCTGAGTGATGGAAAATTAATTCTCAGAAAGAAAGATGAATCTTTTAGAGCTTTGTACAAGGGTGGGCCTATGAATGACCCTCTACAGGGACATCATTATAAATCATTTCAGAAAAGTCACCAATTGAATAATGACAAGAAAACAGCACAGATGTACCAATCCTCAGCAACGGAAGGGTTTGATCTTGATTGTTAGTACCAGGTACTTTTCTTCTTGCAATACTGCTCCAAACTCAATTGAAAAATGATTAATTTTTTACCACTGGTTACCACCTCACCTGTTCCAATGTCTGACTTGGTAGATGAGACTCTGTCATTCTGAGATTATACTTCTCTGAAGCAAGGTTCCTCATCTCAGCATACGTCTTCCAATCATGTAACGCAACTGTATTCAGGTTATAAAATGTCTTTTCCAAGTAGTGGGTCACATGAGCTGTAAAAGTATGAAAACCACCATTGGTATGGTAACCTCTATGCTCCAAGCATGGTGTCGAACAGACATTATAGAAGAAATGATTTCTCATTGCTGATAACATGATGTTATACTAGTAAGGAAAGATAACTCTAGAATGTATCATTAGACCTTGAGAGGGCACCTTCAAAATGGACAATGATCTGTAGAGTGAAAGTTGTTGAAAAAATGTAATGCCTAAAAAAATATGTTTTTTGTGTTCTGTGAAAAATAGAGAGTTTGCATAGTGTGCCAACAGTGACAGAAATACAAAATCTTGTGAAGTGAAAAAAATTGCACACATTTGCACCACCTCTGAAGATCTAATTGTACAACTCTGAAGCCTTGTGCTATGAACAGTTTTGACTCACAGAAACTACTGACAATAAGTAAAAATAAAATGCATTCACATTTTGTGATTTTCAATTCAAAGACACCAACATTAATGACACACAGTATGAAGCAAAGTTTGAGTTTGTTGAAAACCTGACTCACCTTTAATGTCAATGGATTTGTCAAAGAAGCGGATGGGTCTTAGGTTGATGAAATGTGACAAGTCTTTCATTCCAACTTTGAATGGATTCCGGTCATCTAGTTGAAGGTGGTTATGGGTGGACAACCTCAAATCAGTCTCAACATCCCGGCAGAGTGGAGCTAGCAGATGCTGAAACAGAAGGAAAACTCACACACTATTTGACTTTCAACTTGACAGAATCCATGCTATGGCACTGTAAATGATGTTGTATTTCTGATACTGCACAATAAAAAGCCACAAGCTACTTGTTTTTCACAGTTATAACCTATACCATTAAGTTATCAGATCCTGTAGGAGAAACATGAAAAGTGTCTTGTACCTAGTGTGCCCTCCAAACTGATTTGAAGAGTCATTGAAAGAGTGTTTGACAAAAACTGATTTCACATATTGCATATAATGGTGTTGGGCTGATCATGCAAGGATAATTTCAGAAATTCGTAAATTGACTCAAACGGTTCACTCAAAGTTGGCAGGCATGCCGCTGGGTTCACTCAAAGTTGGCAGGCACACCGTTGGGAACTGTGGTGTTGAAAACTCACATCATTGGTCTGAGTCATGACTTCTTTGTTGTATGCTTCCATGAGTACATCTGGTGATGGAAGGTGTTTGACTTGCTGCATAGGTGGTACACAGTCAGCCAATGCTCCGTACATGTACTGTTGTACAGAAAACAACCAAATGGAATGTTTCAGTGATTGTCTAATATCTGCGGCAGCAATAATAGGTCCTGTGTAAGTACTGCCATGTTTCAAGATCAAATGTTACTCAAAACAGTGAGCAACGACAATATCCAGTGCACTTTTATGTGATCATTTTCAGAATCTTGAAAGGCATAGCACAAATCCATGAGTATTTAAAAGGTCTTGTACAGAAAACAGGATGATAGTGATGGCAAGAAGTTCATTTTCTCCCAGCAGAATTCAAAAGATATCTTTGAAAATGACTAAATAAAAACATTACTGGCATTTCTTTATCAGGGGTAGACAGTATAAAACATACTTTATTCTCTAATGGGTTACTTACATGTATCCTATATGTATCCATGGCATGTTCATACCTATCAGCTAGATAGAGAGGAAATATGACTCTGTGCCAGTACAGGAAACTACACTGACATGTACTGTGTAGTCTGTGGAGAAATCAAACCATCATAAACTTACTAAAATTATAGAGTGACAACTCCAGATTAACTTTGTCACTCCCAGACTTTGGCACAACTCAATCAGGGTAGGGGGGTAGGTGGACTCACATACAATGGATTAAGAATGGAGGGATTGAATAATATTTAGAGTGAGCTACAAGTTATGAGAGTTTTTATATCACATTAAAGAGGCACTCCCAATTGGTAACATTTTTAAAACACATTTTTTTAATGCCAACGGTCGATATTTGACATGGCGACTGTGCCGGGATCGCGAGATATTGATAAAAACATGTCCTCAAAAAAGTTAAAGTTTGAATTCCGGTGGCCCACCTGATTTCCGAACAGAGAACGTTCGGCACTGGGGCCATTGTCAGCTAAGCTATGGAGTACGAGTCTACGCTGACGCCGCTGTACGCCACAGCAGTACCACTCGCGTCGGTGAGCGGCCATGTCCCATGGGAGAAAGCCGAGTCCTACTGACTCGGCAAAAAAACGAAAAACAAAGTTTGCTGATTCCACCAGAATTCGCATAGGTGACTAGCACAGATAGGTGCGGTTGATACATAGTATGCATAGTAGCCGCCGCGTGGTATGAGCGCATACCATGCGGCGGCCACTATGTATCGAACCACACGTAACTGTGTGGCAGACGACAAAATGTAGTCATCAGAGGCAACTAATATTTTACACGTAAAAACTGATATCTATGTGGTATTGTTTAAAAATTTAATACAACTGATTGAGAATAATGAAAACGACAAAAACTAAGGAGCAGTTTTAAAAAAGAATTACCAGAGGTAAAGGCATTGATAATGATGTATAAAGTCATCGCAGTAGGTAAATTAATTGTGTCATTCGAACGTTTTTGGACTCCTTAGAACATCGTCAATCAGCACAACAACACACTTTCGGGGGATTTCGGTTCATAACCGGAAACGATCGTAAAACTTCGGGTTGTGAAAAATACACTTGGGAAATGACATGTTTTTATTGATATCTCGCGATCCGCGCGGAATCGCCATGTCAAATGTCGACCGTTGGCATTAAAAAAATGTGTTTTAAAAATGTTACCAAGTGGGAGTGCCTCTTTAAACACTGACACAATCAATGAATATATATATAAAATAACACAGAAAGACTTACTTGTGTCTGAGGTCACATACAGAATCTATCTGTTTCAGAATAGAATAGAAATTGTTCAGCTCATCTTCTCTGAAAGCTTTCTGTAATAACCAAACACATAAAGTCATGCTGTGAATATGTAGACTTTGAGGTTGTTACAGGTTTACACTGGGCTTACACTGTATTTTGTGATAATTATCTGTCCTTCATTGATCAAGAACTTTCCACAACACATACATCATTGACATCAGTAATCATGACATCCTCAGTAATACACACAATCTGCAGTTTGCAATTTCTTGTTCTCTTATTAGTTCTAACTGATACTGACTTCTCACATTATCATGTTTGTCTGTTTTCCTTTGAAAGTTTTATCAAATCATTCAAATTACATTTGAGATCAAGCTGAGAAACAATTTGCATCTTTACACAAATTTCATAAATATTGAACTAAAATGGAATTGGTAAGCATTAAATATCGTACAGAAGTAAGTTAAATCATAAGCATTGGACTATAAACACTGAACTCACCATCTGAGTTGCTACTGACATTCCTAAACGAAGAATTAACCTTCTTTCTTTAGTTCCTGTTTGAGAAAGAGACAGAAGTCAGTTAACCTGGAATATATTTTGTTGAGAAAGGGGACACAACCACTCAAATATGGAATAAAAAATCCTATAGGTACTAGAAATTGACCACTATTCTATTATCTATAGTGACTGACATATATTGAGAAATGGTGGATGGAGGTGATCACCTTACCTGGACCATTGAGAGAATTCTCCACAAGAACCAAAGCTGACAACACATCCTGAAAGCAAAGAAGACAGTCATGATTCAACAATTAACCTGGAAACATACAGTTACCAAATGGGAGTCTCAAAACACCATAATTCTTTAGTCAAAAGTCTCTACAGCTTGACTAGAATGACTTATCTCTGGTCATAAAATTTTTATCAATATCTTTATGGATGACTCTAGGTTTTTAACCCTTTCACCACCATGGTTTGGCCGATCCCATTGTTATCAATGGTGGTAGTGGACCTGTTTACAGGGAATTGGGGGTGAACAGGTTAAATGCCTGGCATTTACTCATCCTGTTTGCAGTAGATGCTGAACACTTACCAATCTTTTCTCACTGTATTTCTTGTCAGAGATGATTCGTTTCTAGATGAATAAAAAAAAGTTGATTATAGAACCAATCCAATTTTAGATTTTTTAGAATCAGGAGTCATTACACTGATAATCAAAACAGTAAACTTTGTTTCTACTTTGTCTTGCAAAGATATACTAAAATGCTTCATCACAACTTGCTGTACTTGTTTGTCAATATTGATATCAATCAAACCATAACATCATGTCAGATGGCTGGCGTTACACAGACTTACCTTGGCAGTGCCAATGGATGCTAGCGCCATAAACTGCAGGTGCTGTAAGATGTGGTTAATGGTCTCAGCTATCAACATGGTACGATGATGAAATGTATACTGTATGGACTGCAACAAGATACACAAACAAGTAGAGGGAAAAATAAAGGTACTGTACTGGCCAAAACGGAAAAGGTTGGATAAAGAGTAAATGTTACATGAAATGAGTATGTACAAAAAACATACATTCACATTTCAAGAGACCTTAAAACAATTTTTCAAACAAATTCATGTTTGACCTATTTATATATAAAATTGAAATTGTACTATTCGTGTGGCAAATTTAACATACCTTAAGCATCTCAATAAGTCTACACATGGAAAGTACTGCAGTTCGTGTCATTGGCCGGTTCATGGTTACATGGAGATTCATGACTGTACGTATTAGATGACTGATGTTGTAGGCATACATCAAACCCTGTCAGAGAATTAGGACAAGTTGAAATAACTTTGACAGTGTGTACGGAGATATAGTGAGAGTACAAACAAGTTCATTTCTGTTTGTGAATATATGGAACACCTTAATTGAGATGAACTGATACAAATGCTAGCCCTCTATGTGAAGGGATTATAATGGCTAGATCAATAAGCAAGGCAATAGAGGATGCAGGAATCAAACTAGGTCAGAGGCCATATCTATTCTACATTTTACAGAAACTGGTCAGGTCAATCCAACATAGATAAGTTGATTACATATATCGCATCAATGTTACTTTCATTTACGACATGTTTAATGTCAGAACCAAATTACAGGTAATTCTATCAAAATAACTGACCAACTATCAACTAGCACCATGAAAATGTCCTACTTCTATCATCGCTTACAAAATTTCAATGAAATCAATCTAACCTGTATAAATAAGGTGCATCTATTGTTGAGTTCCTGCACCAACGTCTTGCCTTTGCTCAAGTTGGATTCTATCTTCACCATCCAAGACGACACAAGCATGTGTAATTGTTGTACATCCCTGAAAGTTGCACCAACACAAATAATGACAAAGATAAATTCTTTGCTCCTGGTTTACAAATTATAATGTAAACGTGACTCACTTCCCATGTTTATGTGTGAAGAGTGTATACATGTCAATGGTGCACATCCGATGGGTGATATACAATGGCAAAGTGTTAAGTAGAAGTTGACATGGCACAGCTTGGTAATATTGTACACTTTGTCTGACACAAATCTGCATAGTAAAATTTGATGTACGTCTGCACGAGCTATATAATGGGTCCAATCTACGTACTCTGCGCCAGGTTTGCGCCAGGCGCATAGTCAAGAAAAGGCACTCTGCGCCAGGGGTTTGCACCAGGCAGCTGCGCCACCCTTTGCACCATGCAGTCTGCGCCATGTTGAACTCTCGGGGTTCATCGGTACGGTCCTTTTGCGCCAGGCAATCTGCGCCATTTTTGCATGAAACTTGTACTCAGAGTTGTACAGAGAGTGTGTTACGTGAACCATTTTACTGGTCAGCTTGGGAATAAACTTTCAAAATATTGATGTTTAGTTGAAAATAAATCGCAGCGATGTGAGTTACAATATTCAACTAGTACTTCACATGCAATATTTTGAGCTTGATTTTTCCGATGATGTTGCCGGGTTACATTTCAGCTGTGCGAATATCGGCCAGCCGCGCGGCTGTAGCTTTGCGGCAGGAGGTTGCCAGCGAGACATTGCATAAGCTTTTGAAACAACGAAAGTCAAATTTTGCTTTGCGAAATCCACCCAAATTTTTATCTTTGAGGCGAGTTTTCCCATAGATCTTAAAAACGGAAGGTCTATGGTTTTCCGTTTAAATATTTTCGAGAAACCTCAAACTATTTTCATAAACTTGAACCACGGAGGGACCGTGCTTGAACACAGTCCCTCTCCCGGGGTCCCTCTCCCCAACAACGGAGATCGCGATCGTTCAGATTGTGGTTGGCAAGTTAAAGTACACTGTCTTCAGAAACAATGTTCAAGTTTACAACTCAACGCAAAATGCAATCTAAGTCTCCGTAAAACCAACCATTTTACTATAATGAAAGTATCGTCCAAGTTTATTCTGTTACTTATGATCAATGAATGAATCAATGTACGGTCTGCACGGTACACTCTGTGCAAACACAACGACCTTGCTGCTGGATCGCACATGTGTTTACTCTGACGACATTCACACTACACCAACCAATAAGCGTGCGACAAAATCCTCGCGCCCCGCCTACTGATACAAAAGTCTCTGTCTATGATTCAAAATTTTGAGGGTCATATTTATAAGACAACATTCTTTGTTTTAGCATGTTTCACACATTCAAATTGTTTTGTTCGAAACTGCCTCCATATACGTCTGTGATCGAACATCCCGATCTCGACACAAATTTAACTACTTTTTTCCCTGCCGATACGTGTTAATGGCGGCACTTAGCCGACACCGTCACAATGCCGTAATTTACCCCCGGAGCGGAGCGGAGCGGCAAAAATTGTAGTTACGAGTTATAAACTGGCAACGACTATTTGCTTACGTAAGATTTTTATAGAGAAATAAACTGCTGACCTGTGATCTATGTAGAAGAGAGCAATACACAAAACAATCTCTGATTTTTATGGTGCAACGAATAGCCCTACATGTATTCCGAAAACTCGTTTGACCGTAAAGAAACCATCTAGAAACTCAAAGTTGAAGTAACAATAATTGACAATACAGTCGTGGTCTTGAAATTACAGAAATGGTCATCATTTTCGAGTTACACTTATTCCATCATTCTTTGCAAACGGTCATGGGGATATGTAATTTTAGAACCATGGATTGTGCAATTGACAAATGTAAGCTTACGTCCATGCATATACCGCACTTGGACCTTGTCGGAACATCAACGACATCAAGCTGAAAAAAGTAGGCCCCATCGCTGTTAGGTTGAGACACGACTCTGCTGTAGGAAACACATTACAAATAGAGGAAAGACACGAATCTAACATTGACAGTAAAAAGTGACAGTCTCGGGTTCCAGAAACATCATAATGAAATATCTGTGTTCAGTTTCCCGAGTTTGCCATCAAACGCTGAAAACAGAGTGCGGGAGAAGGCTACTTAAAGGTCTGTCCACAGAGTATGGACCGCACTTTTGTCGGTATGCGGTTAATCAGAGGACTTTACTAAACGACGGCTGTAATTAACTTAACTTTTTCCCGTTCATTCGTTGTATGAACGGTCACTTCTTGACCGTATTGTATGCAAACACTTTTCACCCCGCCCTTTGCGGAGTCGCTTTATTCATAAAAGGGCTACCAAATAGGTGTTAACTGTTGAATGCAAATATCTGACAAGGGCTCAGGGAGAGGTACTACGTGTGTGACAAGGTACGTTAACGCCTTGCAATATTAGGCCTACAAGGTCTGTCAACGCCCTGAAATATTAGCATATCATCTTGCATATCATCTTGAAAAAATACGCGGAGTCTTTGAGGTCGGCAGTATTGCTCTGACTTATTTATTGTTGACAGTACAACAGGCTTAATTTTGAAAGTCTTAAAATTTTCAACGGTGAGTTTTAGTTACACGTTCAGTATTTTACGCGTGCGCCCCTTCGGAAGCAAAAACTTCCGACTTTTATACAAGCTGATAACTTGCTCCAGACCATGACAATAATTAATTGTCTAGTTATGACATTTGGCCAATTTCAAGATTAAACTGCAATGATCATTTCCATCTAACACAAATTAGAATGACGGTACGCTGAGAGACCACACCCGATATTGACACAAGAGAGAGAGAGAGAGAGAGAGAGAGAGAGAGAGAGAGAGAGAGAGAGAGAGTGAAAGTTACGTATTTTACTGGGAAATAGCCACTGCGTTCAGTTGAAATATGTTTCAACACCACCTTTCTCACAATCGACTAAGTCTAGGTTGTTGTAAACGTAAATGCATAAAATGTCTTTGACATCCTACATGCCTGTCACAGAGTTTATGTTTATCTCAAGGCTGATACACGATGCATGCATAGGACGGTGATGCATATTCGTTTTACAGCAAGTGATTCGGTCGCGATGTGTTGCTCGCCGATAGATTGCTTGTTCTAATCATCAAGTCGTTGGCTTAAAAGTTTCAGAGCCAGAGACGGCACAATCATTTCCGCTACAGACAAACAACGTATAAATGTGATGCAAGGTCGCAGAGCTTTCTGATTATATAGTATGAAACAAAGGAGACAGTCAAATTTCTATCTAATGACTGGTCAATCGCTGACTACACAGAGATAGCTATGATTTCTGTGACAATATAATTGACAATGACTGAGATTGATTCAGTGAACAATAGCCTATTCCAGGGCTCGTTGACCAAAATGGCATTCTTTATTTCGGTAAAATATCCATCATTGTTAACAAAATGTAAAGGTTACAAGCATTCATGACCCCTGATATTCTGATGCAATTGATCTTTTGAAATCATTATCAAACTTTGTGTACAGAGAAAATAAAAAGCATACTGTCAGTACAAACGTAAAAAAGAATTTGTCATTTGCTGTTGTCTGATTTCAGGAATGGAAGTTTACAAAAAAGTACAAAAGCACGATTAGAAGCAGGGGAAAGCATAAGTGTGCGCATGCGTGTAAGGGCATCCTCGTACGCGGATGTCATTTCAAAGATGAACGTGCTTCTTGAGATACTTGTTTTGTACCTTTAGAAGCACAATCAGTAAATATCAGTAAATATAGGAAAATTGCATGTTAAACTCATTTTTAATGCTGTCAGTTTCTATTAAGGTAAACGTAGAATGCCTACATTTTCTACATAACAACATCTCTCCCCCTCCCTCTATGACATGCTTCTTGAGCGATATATTTTGTATCTTTAGAAGCACTCAATCAGAAAATATGGGAATATTGCATGCCAAACTCATTTTTAATGCTGTCAATTTATATTAAGGTAAACGTAAAATGCCTACTTTTAAACATAACAATGTCTCTCACTCTCTCCACACCATCCCCCACCCCCTTATCTAATTATGATGTGCTTCTTGAGATATATACTTTTTGTCCTTAGAAGCACTCAATCAGAAAGTATAGCAAAATTGCATTGTTTTTGAAAATTATTTATTTCTTTGTAGTGAAAGTTTGAATGCCTAGTGTGGATCACTAACATGTAATGCTTCTTGAGATACATTTTTTTACTCTTAGAAGCACACCGAAAAAAGATAGGAAAATCGCATCAATTACACCCTATTATGTTAAATTCAGTCATTCTATAATAGTTAAATATAGAATGCCTAAGTGTGGATCACAGTTTAAACAAAAAACTTTTTCCTCCCCTCTGTTATGGCTCTTGCTTCTTGAGATAAATATTTTGTACCATTAGAATCACAATGAGAAAAATTAGGAAAATTGCATGTTAAAACTAATTTTTAAGCAATCATGCCATTTTGTGTTCAGTTAAAATTAATATGCATATTTTAGGTCACAGTTTAAACCAAAATCCGTCCCCTGTGTGATGTCTTGTGCTTGTTGAGATATATATTTTGTACTCTAAAAAGCACAATGAGAAAAAAATATGAAATTTGAATATTAAAACCAATTCTGTCGACAATATGTCTTTTCCTGCTTAGTTAAATTTAAAATGTCTAAAGTGTGTGTCACTTTTTAAACATAAATATCTCACCTAGCTACCCTCTATGAATACATGTGCTTCTTGAGATATATATTTTGCACTCTAAGAAGCACAATGAGACAAATATACAGAACATTGAATGTTAAAACAAGTTTTATAGACAAAATGATGTCTTGTGCTTCTTGAGATATATATTTTGTACACTGTTTAGTTAAATTTAGAATGCCTAAAGTGTGGTACTCTTTTGAAACATAAAGATCTCATAAAGATATATATATATATATATATATATATATATATATATATATATATATATATATATATATATATATATATATATATATATATATATATATATATATATATATACTTCTTGTTTAGTTCAAGATCAGCTGGAGTAGAGTGCTCAATACTAGAGTAGAGCTAAATACACAACTGAGTTGATCAGGATAATCTAAAATATTACATTTCCACTACAAATTTGTTTCGATCACAGCCACCCGATGAGTGTAGGCGGCTCTGCAGCCTATACGAAACAAATTTGTAGTGGAAATGTAATATTTTAGATTATCCTGATCAACTCAGTTGTGTATATATATATATATATATATATATATATATAATATATATATAATATATATATATTATAATATATATATAATATATATATATATATATATATATATATAATATATATATATATATATATATATATATAAATATATAGATAGATAGATAGATAGATAGATAGATAGATAGATAGATAGATATTGTTCTCTAAGAAGCACAAAGAGAAAAATATACAGAACATTGAATGTTTAAACCAATTTTATAGACAGTATGATGTCTTGTGCTTCTTGAGATATATATTTTGTACTCTGTTTAGTTAAATTTAGAATGCCTAAAGTGTGGGTCTCTTTTTCAACATAAAGATCTCTCCTAGCAACCTTCTATTATTACATGTGCTTCTTGAGATACATTTTTTGGACTCTAAGAAGCACAATGACACAAACACAGAACAGTGAATGTTAAAAGAATATTATGCGTTAAGTGTGTGTAACTTTTTAAACATAAAAATCTTTCCTAGCTCCTGCTCTTTTATGATAATTACATCTACTTCTTGAGATATATATATATTTTACTCTTTGAATCACAATTAGAAAGATGTACATAATATTTAATGTTAAAACAAATTTTTTTGATTAGTTAAATTAAGAATGCTAAAGTGTGGGTCACATCCCTTCTTAACTATTAAAATTTCCGCTAGGCCCCATTATTAATACATGTGCTTCTTGAGATATATATTTTGTACTCTTTGAATATTAAAACCAATTTGTAGACAATATGTCTTTTTCTGCTTTTTTACATTTAAAATACCTAAAGTGTGGGTCACCATTTAACCATAAAGATCTCTCCTAACCCTCTATAATTACATGTGCTTCTTGAGATATATCTTTTGTACTCTAAGAAGCACAATAAGAAAAATATACAGAATATTTAACGTTTAAACAAACGTTGTAGACTATTTGATGTCTTTTTCGCCCAAGTTAAATTTAGAATGCCTAAAGTGTGGGTCACATTTTGATCATAAAGATCTCTCCTAGCTTCCCTCTATAATTACATGTGCTTCTTGAGATATATTTCATACTGTAAGAAGCACAATGAGAAAAGATAGGACAATTGCATGTTGAAACTAATTTTTTTAGAAAATACAATGTCTTTTTCTGCTTAGTTAAATTTAAAAGTATGGGTCACCATTTAACCATAAAGATATCTCCTAGCTACCTTCTATGTGCTTCTTGAGATACATTTTTTGTACTCTAAGAAGCACAATTAGAAAAATATACAGAACAGTGAATGTTAAAACCAATTTTTTAGACAAAATGATGTCTTTTTCTGCTTATTTAAATTTACAATGCCTAAAGTGTGGGTCATAGTTCAAACCTAGAAACCTCCTCCCCTGTATGATGTCTTGTGCTTCTTGAGATACGTATTTTGTACTCTAAGAAGCACCAAGAGACAAATATACAGAACATTGAATGTTAAAACCAAGTTTGTATGCAATATGATGTCCTTTACCATTTAGTTAAAGCAAAATTCTTTAGTGTTGGGTCACAGTTTAAACGAAAACTCCCTCCCCTGTATAATGTGTAACTGTGCTTCTCGTGGGTTTTTTGTAACTCTTAGAAGCACAATGAAAAAAAGAAAATTCTATGAGCTTTAAACCCAACATTTTTCTCAAATTATGTCATTTTATAGTACGTAAACATATCCGGGATACTATATTACTTTTGTGGGTGCAGTACAAACATAAGAATATATGTCTTCTCTTCTCTATTATCACTTGTGCTTCTTGAGATACATAATTTGCACTCAGAAACACAGAAAGAAAGTAGAAAAGTGCATGGCCAAACCTGTTAGAAGCACACTGTAAAAAGACATGAAAATAAAGAATTTCATCATTGTAACGTAATTCATTGATTAAATTCTTTCATGCTTTATGAAGCAATTGTGACTTATCTTCTATAGACCAATTTTTATTAATTAAACAAACACTTTTTCCTGTTGAATTATGACTGGTGCTTCTTGCGAGACATATTTTGTGTCCTCAGAAGCACACTATAAGAAGACATGAAAATAAAGAAAATTCATTATTGTAACGTAAGTTATCGACGAAATTCTTCCATGGGTTATGATGCAATGAAAATTGTGACTAATCTCCCTCCACAGACCATTTAAAAAAAACATTCTTGTTATATTAAGACTGGTGCTTCTTGCGAGACATATATTTTGTGTCCTTAGAAGCACATTATTAAAAAACATGAAAATATAAAGAAATTGAACCATTTTACCATAACTTGTCGATGGAATTATTCACGTTCTATAAAGCAATAGTGATTTATCTTCCACAGACCAATTTTTATAATTCAAAAAAACACACTTTCCTATCGAATTATGACTTGTGCTTCTTGCGAGACATATTTTGTATCCTTAGAAGCACACTGTTAAAAAACATGAAAATATAAAGAACTTGCACAATTTTAACGTAACTCATTGATTAAATTCTTTCAAAGTTTATTAAGCAATTGTGACTTATCTTCTACCGACCACTTTTAATTGAAAAAAAAACTTTTTCCTTTATATTATGACTGGTGCTTCTTGCGAGACATATTTTGTGTCCTTAGAAGCACATTGTGTTAAAAGACATGGAAATCAAGAAATTGCACCATTTTAACGTAACCCAATAATGAAATTCTTTCATATTTAACTAAGCGATTGTGACTTATGTTGTTCAGACCGATTTTATTCGGTAAAAACACTTCTCCATTTATATTCTGACTTGTGATTCCTGCGAGACATATTATATATCCTAAAAAGCACACTGTTAAAAGACATGAAAATATAGAAGTTGCACCGTTTTATGGTAGCTCTTTGATGAAATCCTTCCACAGCATCGTGATTTATCTTCTACAGACCTCCTTTTATTCAAAAAATCCCTCTTCTTATTATAATTCCATGTATCTGAGGACCAATCTTCGGTTTAAAAATACCTTCATGTGTATCAAATAACAACCATTGTTTGATGTTGAAACATAGCAATATTCTGCTGGTTATCATCGCGTCTTTAAACACATCTTGAAGATTTTTAAGCGCTAATTTGAGGTTTATGACAGGTACGTATAAAGTGAACAAAAGACAATCCATCTGTTAATATATTCAAAAACTTTTGACTTAATTACAAAAATCTGATAGTGTAAAAATGTGGCAATTAGTAAACATTGAATGTATATTGTCTCTTGTTTTTGCTTTTCTGGTGATGACAAGTATTTCAGTCATTTCTTGGAATGTGAATGGATGTCACGCTCTTATAACGGTACAACTTTCTGTCTTAAAGCGCAGTGGTCGTCGCGCTGCGCGTGCGTGATTTTTTTGTTGATAAACATAAATTTTGTAAACATAAGTCTTCTCAACTTCAATAGGAGTGAGATGGGAGCAGTCCCCCACTTTGTTAAAGCCTTTGTAAAACTCAACATCATGCAATAGTAAAAATTAAGATCGGAAACGAACTTCAGTGCTGTATTTCTATCTATAAACTCGTGTAGAGCTACGAACATTGGGACACTACACTCAGCACATTATGTCGCTGAGTTTACTGCACGCAACACAGTGAACAAAAGGTTTGCGCGATCACGCTGGTTGTTACACAATGATATGTACAGTACAGTGAAAATACATAACTAAAATGATCAACATTGCCTATATGTAGACCAGCAACAAGCACAATGCCTAACACAAAAATTACAGTCAAGACCATGATGGCAAGCTAGAGCAGGACACGGGAGATGTTGTTGGGAGACGTTCACCGCATTGACGTACACGGATATAGAGAATCCGGTCCAACAACGTACCGGCCCGCGACGACTTGGCCCACAACCAACTGTTGATCACCATGTCTTACTTCTCCTAGTATTACGTGGTAAGATATAGTAAATGACAGGAAACAATAGACAAAACGAGCGGGTTTTCGCAGCATTTGGCAGGAAAATTGCACGGCTACACCGTGCATAGACGTATCGAGAGATCCTGTGCCCCGGTCCTGTGCACGGTCATGGCAGTGATCCAACCGCTAGCTGTGCAGGCCTACCGGTGCTGGACAAACTTCGTTGTTGTACCTCCTGATTGCCGGGTAGGTCTGAATCCTCTTTCAAGTGAGATAACCCCCACATAACGAGAAGACCTATGAAAGGTCCTTCGCTTGACTTGATACCTGTACTCGGAATTCTCGTTTGCACCCCAAAACGGGGTAAACTTTGTAGTTGAGTTGGATTCTCCACAGCCGAGTGTGTACATGCGTGTCAATACCCGGTTTGACACGAACGTTCATACAGACCACGGAACGGAACAGATGTAGAGATGCTTCTTGCTGCAGCGGGCATTGCTCTGCGAGCTGTAGATTTCTGTGGTTTGGGTTGTTGTCTTTGTACTCCTGTCGGGCCTCTTGAAATGAAAGCTCTCGTCCTTGCTAGCGATGTCGAAAACTAGAGCCCGGTCGTTGATAGTCTGTTGGCGTATACATGCGTACATGCGTACGTCTAGCTCTATGGCTCGAGCGATAACAGTAGCCGAGCCCCATTCAACTGATTCAAGAAAATCATGAGCAAATGTTATCTCAATCCAGCGTGCAATTATTGTTCAATATTCAGCAGATATTTAACTTAGATTAATTGACCTTTTACTGCGTGTTACATTTGGTTAGTTGGTATGCTTGTGACAGATCAGCCGCCATTTTAACAAGCGGCAATATCGCAAACATTACAATCAACCCGTAACATGTGCGGCGTTCTTGGATTTGTTTACAACAGAGGGGGACCCCCTCAGGAGGATGCGCAGCGCGACGACCACTGCGCTTTAACTAAAGTGTAACCATTGCACTGACTTTAATTTTCTACAAGAAACCCATTCTACAATGGCAAATCACGCACATTGGAAAGTTGTTTGGCGTGCGCCTATTTACTTCTTTTATGGAACGAGCAATTTTGCTTGTGTTGCGGTGCTGTTTCCGCGAAACAAAAATATTGATGTTGTTTCTGTCAAAAGTATCATTCAAGGTCGTTTACTGCATATGCATGTTAAAATGGATGATACTTCCTATCATTTGCTCAATGTTTTTGCTCCTACCAATGGAGATGGTCGTTGCATTTTCTTTCAAAGGCTTCGTACAGATTCATGAAATATGACTAAAACTTACCCATACCCAAAGTTTAACATCGCAAATTACAGTGGATCGCAAATTCTACCAATTATTTGCTAGACATAATAAGAAATGCAATGCTTTGTATGAAATCTGTTTTAATTGCTACAGAAACATACCAGAAATATAAAATTGACTTTTAATAAAAAAAATATTTGGATTGTATAGCTGTAATAGCCATATTTTGAAGAGTAATGCATTATCACAGTTCTGCAGACTGCCACCTTTTTTCAAATTGTTAAATTATTCTTGTGAGTCATCTAATGAGCTTAACCTGGCTTGTTTAGTATTAGAAAGGCAATTTGTTAGTCTTCAAAATGACATATTGTAATGTTCAATATTGTCTATCTTTGTTTCTGAAATAAGACAAACATTTACCCGATACCCTAAAGTTTGTATCGGAAATTACTGTTACAGCTAATCTCAAATTTTACCAAAGTTTTACTTAGATATATTACAAAGACAATACTTCGTATGAAATCTGCTTTATTTGCTGCAGGGAAATGTCATAAATATATCAAGACTTTTAATAGCAAAAAAATTGCCATACTTTTGCTACACATGATACAAAAGGCAACGTTTATATAAAATCTGATTTGTTTGTTTGTTTCAAAAGTATGTCACAAACTTTTAATGGGAAGATAATATGATTTAGTAGCCATTTTGATCATTTTGGTAGGGCACCCAGATATGGCACATGTATGTGTTTCAGCAAATTTGCCGTGATACGTGGGTACCCTTCCAAATATGATCCAAATGGCTACTAAATCATATCATATTCCTGTTAAAACTTATTTCATATTTGTGAAATAATCGTAATCATACCAATCCATAATCCGATAACACTAGGTCAAAATTCGTAATACACAAGTTATAAAACATAGACTCTTGACAGAACAGAGCAGATAGTAAAGTACCCGTACACACTCATGTAACTCTCATTCTAGGGCTGAATTAGGTAAATCTGGACTCATTGCTCAATTGAATTCCTTATAATCAAAATTCACTCCTGTATAAGCAAGCCAACAGATTTTGCAGACAACATATTGCTTTTTTTCTTTCCTTTTTATCCTTTCTGTCGTTATTCACGTAAATAACTGACGCTAACATTCCGTTCAGAACTGTACATATATTTCACTGTTAAATTAAGCTGACAAAACTGTGCGTTGCTGCACTAAAAGTCAAACCACAGAACTGTTGCTATACAAAAATACTAAAACAACACTACTGTGCATTAATCTCTGCGTGCATTGCTATGTCGTTTTCATGTTTTTTGCGCATTCTTGTTGGTTAAAGAGTAAAAAAGTGAGGAGAAATTTAAAAAACCGCGTCACCGCATCATTTTTGCAATATGTCTAGTATGGGAAACAAATTTGTAACAATTTACGCTAAACGGAAAAAATAAATTGAAGAAAAGAAAATTGAGTACGAGACAATGTGATTACAAATCGATCTATAGATATATCTATCCATCTATCTGATGACGAATTTATCGATCGATAAATCGATCGATAAATTGATCTATTTTTCTATCGAATTGATAGATCCTTCGTTCTATCGATCGATCTGCCCATCAATTTATCTATCGATCAATTGATCGATCGACCGACCATCTATCAAACATCAATATATAGATCGATCGATCTATCGATTGAGTGATCGATTTATCTAGCGATACATTGATCGACCTATCTATCTATCTATCTATCCATCTATCTATCTATCTAATATCTATCTATCTATAAATCGATCGATCTATCGCTCCCAATGAATCACTGAATCAGATGTTATCAGTTAATTGATACAGTATTGGTTGTTTTGATGCAGTATTGGTTGACTTTTCTACGTTATCAGTTGATTTAATCCGTTGTTGGTTCATTGATACGTTATCGGTAAATTTGTTGATACGTTATCGGTTAGGAAAAATTACTACGTTATCGGGTTTGATACGTTATTGGTTAGTAACAAAGTAATCGGTTTTAACAAGGCTTCTGAAAAATACAGGTTTGTTATCCGGGGGGGGGGGGGGGGTTTGCATGTAGCCCCTCTAGCCCACGGCACATAAACGTATACTTTCAACTAATGCTCATGATATAAATACTCTTGTTACTCGTAAAACCGAATTTAGGGTTAAAATATTGGTTTTCTGTTTACAAGCTTGCCAGCAAAAATTATCTATCGTAAGTCTCTCGGGTCTTTTGGTTGGCCCTTGGCGTGGGCGTACTGATCACCTGCTTGAATTTTTTTTTGGAATAGTATTGGTCTCACGGTCCTTGGTACTTATTTGGGTAACAGTAGTGAGTATTAAAAAAAACTGGATTGACTGTGTTAATAATGGCGGGATAGATATGCTCCAGCTATGCCATTCCAAGGCCGCGTCATGTAATAATCCCCTTGCTGTAACCAAACTCTTCCATCTTTTGATTTGCCTCTGTCCTCCTGCTTTTATCATCGATGAAATTCAACATAATTTTCTTGATTTCCTCTGGCAAGGAAAACTTTGGTATCAAATCAATCAGTTTTTGCTCCATTGAAGTTAGGAGGGCAAAAGCTTATCGATATCTTTTCACGTTTGAAAGCTTTTAGGTGAAAATATCTTCAAAAAAATATGTATTTAGGTCTGGATAATCCTTCATTTTTGTTCGCTGTTACACCTCTCAACTTTTTATAGTCAGTTTTCAGTATGTTTTAGGATGTCTACCTAGATTTTATCTTTAGCTTTTGAAAATTAAAATGGTCTGTAGAAGATTAGTCACAATATTAATGACTTCATAAACCATGAAAGAATTTCGTCGATAAGTCACAATTGCTTCATAAGTCACAATTGCTTCAAAAAACGTGAAATAATTTCATCAATAAGTTACGGTGAAATGGTGCAATTTCTTTATATTTTCATGTTTTTTAACAATGTGCTTCTAAGGATACAAAATATGTCTCGCAAGAAGCACAAATAGGAAGATAAAAGGAAAAAGTGTGTTTTTTTTATTACAGATGGTCAGTAGAAGATAAGTCACAATTGTTTCATAAAACGTGAAATAAATTCATCAGTAAGTTAAGTTAAAAGAGTGCAATTTCTTTATATTTTCATGTTTTTAATAGTGTGCTTCTAAGGACACAAAATATGTTTTTGCAAGAAGCCCAAATTGGAAGATAAAAGGAAAAATGTTTTTTTTTTTAAATAAAAGATGGTCAGTATAAGATAAGTCACAATCGCTTAATACAATATGAAAGAAATTCATCAGTAAGTTAAGTTAAAATGGTGTAATTTATTTATATTTTCATGTTTTCAATAGTGTGCTTCTTAGGATACAAAATATGTCTCGCAAAAAGCACCAGTCATAATATCAAAGGAATAGGGTTTTTTTTCAATTGAAAGTGGTCGGTAGAAGATAAGTCACAATTGTTTCATAAAACATGAAATAATTTCTTCACTAAGTTATGGTAAAATGGTTCAATTTCTTAATATTTTCATGTTTTTAATAGTGTGCTTCTAAGGACACAAAATATGTTTTTGCAAGAAGCACAAATTGGAATATAAAAAGAAAATTTTTTTTTATATTAAAGATGGTCAGTAGAAGATAAGTCACAATCGCTTAATAAACTGTGAAAGAATTTAATCAATGAGTTACGTTAAAACGGTGCAATATCTTTATATTTTCATGTTTTTTAACAATGTGCTTCTAAGGATACAAAATATGTCTCGCAAGAAGCACAAGTCATAATTCAATAGGAAAGTGTGGTTTTTTATTAGAATCATTAAAATTGTTCTTTGGAAGATAAGTCACAATTGCTTCATAAAACATGAAATAATTTCATCAATAAGTTACGGTAAAAATGGTGCAATTTCTTTATATTTTCATGTTTTTAATCGTGTGCTTCTAAGGCACAAAATATGTCTCGCAAGAAGCACCAGTCATAATTTAATGGGAAAAAGTGGGTTTTGTTTTGTTTTCTGAATGATTAAAATTGGTTTGTAGAAGATAAGTCGAATTGCTTCATATAACGTGAAATAATTTCATCAATAAGTTACGGTAAAAATGGTGCAAATTCTTTATATTTTCATGTACTTAATAGTGTGCTTCTGAGGAAACAAAACATGTCTTGCAAGAAGCACCAGCCATAACATCAAAGGAATTTTTTTTTTATTCAATTGAAAGTGGTCTTCGTAGAAGATAAGTCACAATTGCTTCATAAAACGTGAAATAATTTCATCAATAAGTTACGGTAAAATGGTGCAATTTCTTAATATTTTCATGTTTTTAATAGTGTGCTTCTAAGGATACAAAATATGTCTCGCAAGAAGCACAAATAGGAAGATATAAGGAAAAAGTGTGTTTTTTTTATTACAGATGGTCAGTAGAAGATAAGTCACAATTGTTTCATAAAACGTGAAATAAATTCATCAGTAAGTTAAGTTAAAATAGTGCAATTTCTTTATATTTTCATGTTTTAATCGTGTGCTTCTAAGCACAAAATATGTCTCGCAAGAAGCACCAGTCATAATTTAATGGGGGAAAAAAGGGGTTTTGAGTAAAGTGGTTAAAATGGTGCAATTTCTTTATTTTCATGTCTTTTACAGTGTGCTTCTAAGGATACGAAATATGTCTCGCAAGAAGCACCAGTCGTATTTGGAAACAGAGAGCACGGACGATACGATCACATGTGGATTTCACTACGATTGTGGTTCTAGAGGTACAAAACAAGTATCTCAAGAAGCACGTTGCTTTGATCTTTCAAATGACATCCGCGTACGAGGATGCACGCATGCGCACACTTTGCTGCTTCTAATCGTGCTTTTTGTATTTTTTTTGTAAGCTTCCATTCCTCCTGATTTCTCTCAGTTTTCGTAGCTATTGAATTTTTTTATCCTCAAAAAATCAATCATAGAGAACGAGACAAGTCTCCAAAAATACATTTTCCCATGATCTTACTTTATCTGATGAACTAGCCACTCTAAAATTTCTTCAAAAAAGTTTCTCTTTCTTCGAAAATTCTCCGACAAAAACTCCGCATACGACGCCATGTCGGATAAACAGTATCTGAGTCACGTGCCCAGGTCGTGAACTGGTTTGACTGAAGTCACATTTATCAGCCGCGCAATGGTACCAGAAGAAGTATCGCTCGCTTGAGTTGCATGTATTAATAATAAAAAGGATATCTGTGATATTTGAAATGCAATGACTAAAAACACGAAAAGGTTAACGAAAAAGACGGAAGTGATGTAATGGGTCATGATCTGTACGCAGGTCATGTGTACTCGCCCCGCGCTCAGCCGTTCAACTGTTCACAGAGCTATGCCGCGCCGCGACTGTGTTCTGGAGATAGTAAGTTTTTATTCAACGTTGAAAACGACTTTGACTCTCATTTTTCGTATGTCTGAGCCCGACTTTGATCGGTTCAAAGCGCCCCTCACTTCAAGCCCTCACATTCGCTCGCACTTTGTGAGAGCCCTCACTTCAAGCCCTCACATTCGCTCGCACTTTGATTGTGCTGGCCCTCACTTTGGCTCCGCACTTGTCGATTTCTGGCACCCTTACATACCTCTCAGACAAGACAAAAAACATGAGCGAAACGTCGAGTGTGGAAGAAAGAATTGTCGTCGGACAGTAAGCAAAAGACGCTAGATAAGCATTAAGTTACAAGCGAAACTATGTAGTTAACATAAGAATAAAAAATTAAAAATAGAGACAATTACAATAGTGCAGGGGTTCCGCGTTGAGGTGACGTACTTTATTCCGGCTAACCCTTTCCTGTGCAAAGCCTGACCCGGAAACGATTCTTGGGTAAATAAGCTATAGGTCGACCACGCTACTCTACCCCCCAGGAATGGAAGTTTACAAAAAAAGTACAAAAAGCACGATTAGAAGCAGGGGAAAGCATAAGTGTGCGCATGCGTGTAAGGGCATCCTCGTACGCGGATGTCATTTCAAAGATGAACGTGCTTCTTGAGATACTTGTTTTGTACCTTTAGAAGCACAATCAGTAGATATCAGTAAATATAGGAAAATTGCATGTTAAACTCATTTTTAATGCTGTCAGTTTCTAATAAGGTAAACGTAGAATGCCTAAATTTTGTACATAACAACATCTCTCCCCCTCCCTCTACGACATGCTTCTTGAGCGATATATTTTGTATCTTTAGAAGCACTCAATCAGAAAATATGGGAATATTGCATGCCAAACTCATTTTTACGGTGGCCCAAAACTACCTGTTCTCCGCATTCAAAGTCTGCGTCGCATTCAATTGTTTTTCTCTCACATATGTCTCCGCATTCAAAGTCTGCGTCGCAATCAAATGTTTTTCTCTCACATATGTCTCCGCATTCAAAGTCTGCGTCGCATTCAATTGTTTTTCTCTCACATAAGCTTATGTCTCCGCATTCAAAGTCTGCGTCGCAATCAAATGTTTTTCTCTCACATATGTCTCCGCATTCAAAGTCTGCGTCACAATCAAATGTTTCTCTCTCACATATGTCTCCGCATTCAAAGTCTGCGTCGCAATCAAATGTTTTTCTCTCACATATGTCTCCGCATTCAAAGTCTGCGTCGCAATCAAATGTTTTTCTCTCACATGTGTCTCCGCATTCAAAGTCTGCGTCGCAATCAAATGTTTTTCTCTCACATAAGCTTATGTCTCCGCATTCAAAGTCTGCGTCGCAATCAAATGTTTTTCTCTCACATATGTCTCCGCATTCAAAGTCTGCGTCGCAATCAAATGTTTTTCTCTCACATATGTCTCCGCATTCAAAGTCTGCGTCGCAATCAAATGTTTTTCTCTCACATATGTCTCCGCATTCAAAGTCTGCGTCGCAATCAAATGTTTTTCTCTCACATATGTCTCATTCAATTGTTTCTCTCCTAGATGGGCGTCGCAGTCAGTGATTTTGTCACCAACACATGAGGGCGCTGGCAAGTTTTTGTGAGCGTGACCCTCGCTCCATGACCCATGATTGCATCCGGAAAAAGTATCACTCTTTCAGTGTTCGTGATCGCGAAAAGCTCATTGATTTCGAAGGTAAGTGACAAAGTTATTCATTGTATTGTAAGCTTATGGGGTTAATGATCTAGCCACCGTCTAGCCCTGGATGTATTGGCAGTTGTGGGACGGGCTGCCGTTTTACATTCGGACGCTCACGTGGGACCCATTATGATGCGCCCATACTGGTGAGCAGCGTACCCCCTTGGCTAGATCATTAATCCCATAAGCTTACAATACAATAAATTACTTTGTCACTTACCTTCAAAATGAGCTTTTCGCGATCACGAACACTAAAAGAGTGATACTTTTTCCGGATGCAATCATGGGTCATGGAGCGAGGGTCACGCTCACCAAAACTTGCCAACGCCTTCATGTGTTGGTGACAAAATCATTGACTGCGACGACCATCCACAGGCGGCCCAATCACTATTAATAAAGCTTATTATTGAGTTTTTCTCAGTTTTCTCTGTCACTATCAGTCCCTCTCCTTTTCTTCATGCTCTGACTGATCGTAGTAAATAAAATAAATGACTATATAGCCTAACCTAGCCTCTTGACTCTTTATTTATTTTACACCCCATTACAAGGATGTTTATCTCTCATATACACATCTTGTAATTAATTAGTCAACACAACTAATTATGCTAATCCGTGGACTTATCAAGGGTTGGTCAACATTGGAAAGATAGAGATGTAAATGAAAAAGGAGTTTTAGTAACCTTTCCTATCTTTCGCGATGTTGACTAACCTATAAAATCCCTGATAAGTCCACGGATTAGCATAATTAGTCATGTTGACTAATTAATTACAAGATGTGTGTATATGAGAGATAAACGTCCTTGTAATAGGGTGTAAAATAAATAAAGAGTCAAGAGACTAGGTTAGGCTATAAAGTAATTTCTTTTTTTTTCCTACGACCAGTCAGAGCGTGAAGAAAGGGAGAAGAACTGATAGAGAAAACTGAGAAAAACTCAATAATAAGCTTATTAATAGTGTTTGGGCCGCCTGTGGCCCATCTAGGAGAGGAACAATTAACTGGACGCAGACTTTGAATGCGGACACATATGTGAGAGAGAAACAATTGAATGCGACGCAGACTTTGAATGCGGAGACATATGTGAGAGAAAAACAATTGAATGCGACGCAGACTTTGAATGCGGAGACATATGTGAGAGAAAAACATTTGATTGCGACGCAGACTTTGAATGCGGAGACATATGTGAGAGAAAAACATTTGATTGCGACGCAGACTTTGAATGCGGAGACATAGCTATGTGAGAGAAAAACATTTGATAGCGACGCAGACTTTGAATGCGGAGACATATGTGAGAGAAAAACAATTGAATGCGACGCAGACTTTGAATGCGGGAGAACAGGTA